>NW_017537489.1:1629773-1647468 GCF_001853355.1 Bactrocera latifrons | reverse complement strand
ACCTAACCTAGCCTAATTTTTCACCGAAAATATGGGTAAATCTCTCAGATATTTTCATGTAATTCAGAGGGCATCATTTTTATACTCTCGCAATAAAGTTGCTAATAACGGTATACATCGTCAGATACATGGTTACATTTACCAAAGTGATCAGGTTGATGAGTAGAGTTGAAATCCGGGTGTCTGCCTATCCGTCCGTGCAAGCTGTAACTTGAGTAAAAATTGATATATCTTGATGAAACTAGTCATGCGAGAGTATAAAATGTTCGGTGACACCCGAACTTAGCCCTTCCTTACTTGTAGTAAGTAGTTGCAGTTAGCAACGTAAATGAGCAAACTTATTTATTGTTATTCGAAAAACTACTTATATTCATATACTTGCAAGTATTTACAAATACTCGTATACATATATGAATGCCCGTCATTCCCCAAGTTTAACCTTTTGTGCAAACGTCTCCTGAAGTTTCGGGTTTTGCTTTAAAAATATCAATCCAACGTAAGCAAGCCCTTCATTTTCAATATGAACCGTGAGTTAAACATATTTTATATAATAACAATAAACAAGTACACTTACAACTTTGAAATAAGTATACTTTAATACGAAATTGAGCGCTCCACAAAAATACTTTTAATAATTTTTTCCAGAAAGTTATTACTTTCAAAGATATATCCGGTTAAAGTTATACATCAAATGTACTGAGTATTCCTGCAAGAGCCTTATAAATGTTGTGTTGCTTATACGACACGGTGTACTAATAATGGATAACTTTATAGGGCCCAAACTGAAACTTCAGGGAGCGTCAGAAAAAAACAAAACAAATTTGGATATGACGGGCATTCAAATAGATATTAATATATCTCTATATGTGTATATGGAAAATTTGAGCACTGGTTCGATGTCTGTAAAACTAGTGTTCAAGCATAAGTGCAGACACTATGAGAGTCATATATTTCTACTTACTTACTTGTATACAATATACATTGTATACAAATACAAAAACGTATACTACATATATAATTATAACAATATTATATATATATATAACAAATTGTGAAATCACGGACACCCTAATATATCGCAGTTTGTCTGTTGACCAGCTTGAGTCCGAAACTCTTAAACTTCTTGGGAAAGAAAGTTTCCTCCATCTGCAAGTGTGATTGTTCTCATATCTAAACACAATACTGCGCTGTGTGGATGACTTTCTCTGCTCTTCATACTTCGGTTTCGTGCAAATGTCAACACCATTAACAACAATAACAACTACTATAGCAACAATGAAGTTTTATAGTCACAGACGCTTTTTTGCTGATTTTTGACCTTTCATTTGATTGTCGCTCGGAGTCATTATGATTCTGGCTTGCAGCCAAAAAATATCAACACACTTATACACAGAAACGCACACAGGCACTTTTCCAGCTGAAAAGTTTCGTCAACCTGCCAAAGCCGATCTGTTTGTGCTTTGTTAACAGTTATTTCGTTGTCACAGCTAACGAAATATCTCAAGCTCGATATTTGTACTAGCAGTACATGTACATAAGTGTTTGTTTTTTTCCATAGCCTACATTTAGGCTGCTTAATGATTTTTATACAGTAGTGTTGCAAGATGAATTGATAATGCTAAATAAATTAAATGAGGTTAATACGACGGGCAGAATCTGTAAAAAAAAGAAAAAACAAAGAAAAAAAGTTAACTTCGGCTGCATCGAAGCTAATATACCCTTCACCCTTGATTCCGGTCGTGCAGTTCGTATGGCAGCTATATCTTATAGTAGTCCGATATTAGCAGTTCCGACAAATGAGCAGCTTCTTGAGGAGAAAATGACGTTTGCAAAATTTCAAAACGATGTCTTAAAAACTGAGGGACTGGTTCGTATATATACAGACAAACGGACATGGCTAAATCGACTCAGCTTAACATACTGATCATTTATATATACGAATATAATCTCTATAGGATCTCCGACGCTACGGACGCTGGGTGTTACAAACTTCGTGGCAAACTTAATATGCCCTGTTCAGGGTATAATAATATGGCGAGCTTGGAAGTGCTGAAAGGCGCACACAAGTAAATCCAAGCGAGTGAACTTTTTGCCACAGCAGGCATAAGAAATCAATTTATTCTCACCACAAAAGCGGTTTATCACTCGTGTGAACAACATAAACATGATTAAGAACTCGTATCAACAATAATATACTCGAATTTGCGCTTTAATACTTATGTTTAAGCAATTTATGTGTGTGTAGTATTTACGTACACATCTGTGTACGTTTAGCTGCGGTTTTACGAAAATTTCCCCTACTGTGACATATTGACTTGATAAATATTTCGTAATTTGTACTTTTTTTTTTTTTTTTTTTTTTTTTTTTTTTTTTTTTTTTTTTTTTTTTTTTTAATTGTATMRAATATTRMAAMAAATGTRAAAAAAAAAAAAAAAATTGTGATAATTTATCGACAATTTATTTATTTAATATAGATTGATTGTTTGACACTAGAGATATATAGCAGGCTAAGCAAAAAAATTTAGAAAAATTAATAAATTATTTGTAGTAACAAAAACGGAAATGAGAATCAAACTTTATATAAATAGCTTAAAAACTTCGGGTCGCCCAAAAGTTTCAGAGTTTCGCATTACCCAAACTAAAAAATTATTTCAAGCCAACTAAAGTCAGTATTATTTTCCACAAAAAGCCGCTTTGACTTGAGTTTGATCAAGTATCTTCTCAAACAAAAAAGTTTTTCATAAAATTACTTGAGCTGGATTGGTCAGTCTGAGTAACAACTATACCTTTCAGTGCTCCCATAGATTTCTGAATGGCATATAGACGGCTGCTGGACAAATTCTACTCATCACTTCACGCTGATCATGTATACATATGAATACTTTATAGATTTTATAGATGTTTCTTTTTAGGTTTTACAAACATCGTGCCAATCATATGTGCATACTTTGTGCGGGGTATAAAAATTTTATAAACATTACTCATTATTTTGTGAGAGTCGTACAGCAACGGATGAACAAGAAAGTGCTACATTTTGACATCTCATACTAAATTGTATGAGAACACAGTGGACTACTGTGCGTATACGTAACTTTTCTTAATTGTTTTTGAGGTAAGTATGTGGATTCTGCCTCAGTGCGAACGTTTCGCATCAAGAAGAGAAATGAACAAAATGCGGCAAAAATTTTGAACAATCTAGTATTAAGTCCTTAATTAACTAAAATGATAATTTGCGAACAAAGTAAGTGACATAGTAGCAAATATAATATATGTATATTCACGTATAGGAGGAAAACTGGAGTGCAATTCCCACATATTGAAATAATATGCGAAGAAACGTGTTATTTATAAAACACCCTTCGTGGAGTACGTAACCATCTCATTTGAGGCGAGTTTCTGGCAGGCGAGTGACTTTTTGGAAACAAAATTATGTACCACTATGGCAAATATACAGAAAACAGTCGATCTAACATCATAATTCGATCAGTTTGGTCGTGTAGAGCCCTTTGTTTACATTTTCTGAATAGAAAAAGTTTGACCATTCAGCTCTACGGACTAACAAGCTTACTCTTTTCACAACTTTTCGACCTGTGGTGCCTAACAGTCATCGTTCAGATATCTCGTTCCTCTTAAATCAGCGGTATGACAATAGGATGTTGTATAGGTTTCCAATTTTAATTTTTCAAGGGGCTGAAGGGGTGGTGATGATTTACTTAAACTCGTATACTCGCGTGTATCCGGCATTGACATGGGATGTTAAAGTGATATATACATACATACATATATCTAAGCTTCTTTGAAGAATGTGTTGCCTTTGACTTTTAGAAATACTGACTGTTAAACGACATTTTTACTGTTGCTGTTTGTGGAAGGTTATCGTCAGCATTTAGCTAGAAACACGTGTTTCCACCAAACACTTTCATAATTATAGATTCGTGACTTTCCACGGTCTCAGCGCAAGAATTCTAATGGTCTTGAATAATAATCACACTTTTTCCCCAATTTCCTTTGTTAAAAAGTAACACGAAACATTAAAGTGGACCAGACAGGGTATGGGGTGAGTTTTTCTGCACGTGTTCTTCTATTTTCGCCAAAACAATTAAGTGGACCAGACGGGGCATGGGGAACAAAAATAACACTGCAATAATACCTTATTGGCATTTGCATTGGCACACTTTTCACACATTCACACACAAATATAGAGACTGCAAATACATGAAATTCCACAGAAAAATGTATATTTCATCTCTCAAAGACTCGACAGCTCCCCTTCTGGACATCTCGTTTTGGAAAACAACCATGTTGGCAAGCAGTTATTGTTTTTATTGTTATGCAACGTGATAAACTTCTTAAATATTGCCAGACACGAAAACTTCTCAAATAGCTCGCCCAATTTGTGGTGTTCGAAGCACCGCGGCATCCACTCGGCGATGAGCAGCAGCAGGAGGCAGACATATTATCAATTAGTGAACGAAAGCGAAGGTGTGTGTGTGTGCATATATTTCTTAGTTTATGTGCGTTTCTACTAATTTCGTGTTAAATACATAAGCATGCGGTCTTATTACGCCAACGCTTTCCGCAATAACGGCACGCATAGGCAATAACACATACACACAAGTATACTCACACCCATATTCGTAAGTTATCAAAGGAATTCGTGAGCGAAAGATATAAAATTCTTCTTGGAAACTGGAATGTCAATTTAGCATAGTTCACAACCCAGAAAACAATGAAAATGCATAAGTGGTGGTTTAGGAACACATATACACACAAGCACCCACACGTTTACCCAAACTCTAGTCATAATTTGAAGAGTCTGCTTTCAGCTCAGCATCGATTCAAACAATTAAGTTTAACTTAGCCAAGCACAAATTATTTATCTTTATGTGTGTTTCCTTACTTGTGCGCGCCTTTGTGTATGCTTCGTTGTTTATGTAATTGATGGAAACCAAATTATTATTGAATATCTTAATGCACATTAGGGTGATTCAAAGAAAAAAAAAAACAATTCATAAGAAATAAAAGTTTTTCCGAAAAATAAACAAATTTCAACCGTTAATATCTTTTAAACGGTTGGATTTCCGAAAAAAAATCGTATAAACTTTTTTTGTAGACCATTCAATTTCCTACAAAATCTAAGGAACAATATATTTTTTCAAGTAGTTGGAAGCGAGTTTTCTATATGATAATAAGAAAAAATAGAAAATTGTAAGTAGGAGGACATTCCCGTTACAATTAAGAACTCATTCTTGGAGAGGCTTACTTAGAGGTGTATAGGAACCTATTTCGCAGAGTACCAAACGGAAAAAAATAATTTTTTTTTTTAAATCACCCTAATGTACATATACGCAAAAATCATAGAAATTGCAATGAGTGACCCCTGCTTGGAGTTTAAGTATTATGTGAAGAATTAGCTCAATTCGGTTTTGTCTTATGTCATACTAACATCAGCCGTAAATTTATACCTTCCCGTATATGTAAATTTTCAAATTAATTTTGCATTCTTTTGTAAATTTCCTGCGAGCCGACAGCGCTTCCTACGCACAGATATTTGTAAATCTCGTGTGCACTCAATGCCGATTAAGAAAGCAAAATTTTGATTTTTAGGTTATTAACGTTAATGGCATTGCTAAATAGAGATGTTTACGGATTGATGTCATTTCGCATATCGTGTATTTTTTTTACCGATTTTTTTGTTCTTTCGACAAATTAATTGGAACAATATTGTCTCGCTTCGATTTGTCACCTTACAAGAATATATGTTATGTAACTACATACATAGGTACACATGACCGCAACAGTTGTTAAGATCAAGTTATTGTGCGGTTATTTGCAACCGAAAACCACAGCAGCACCAACACTCTTGAGAATGCAAGAAACACAAAGTGTAAATAACGATAGACAAACTTATTATATTTATGATAAATATCACATATTTTCCGCACATGTGTGTGATCTGCATTTGTATATGGAATAATAAAAATGGCATCCCAAATAGATCATTAAAAACTCGTTCTTAATTAGTTGTTGTTAGTTGACGTTGACTGATTATAGTTTAGACGCCGCCGGGACTAAGCTTAGTATATCCTTTCGTTGTTTTCATTCTTCTGCGCTATCATTAGTTCCTGCTTTGTTGAATTATGGACTACAGCGCGAGATGACCAAGTTTTATGAGAGTTAGCCTCCAGTTTTGGGTAAATTACTTTTTACTTTTGGGATTTTTAGATTTTAGTATATAATGTAATTTCATATAAAAGCCTATACTACTTACAAACACATATTATGATTTATTTATACCAAAAGTATTTTGATAAATGCAATTCCCTACGGAAAAAACTCATTTTCGGTAAATCCATTTTTTTTTTTTTTTTTTTTTTTTTTTTTTTTTTTTTTTTTTTTTTTTTTTTTTTTTTTTTTTTTTTTTTTTTTTTTTGAGGGGAAATGGAGCAGTGAAATCAAAAATCTGTTGGATTTTGTAAGCAAATCGTCTTGCTGCCGTCAAAAATGTGTTTAACGCGAACGTGTATCAGATTTTCATTAGCTATGTCCAGATGACCCAAACATAGAAATAGAGAAATAGAGAATAACATTACAAAAGTGCTTCCTGTAATGAGTTAGTAACTCGTAAAGACAGTTTGGCGATTGGAGATGCACAAACTGATGATATCTGACAAATATATAATATAGCTGTCATACAACGTAACCGATCAAAATCTAGATTTTTATACTCTCGCTACAAAGCTGCTAAGGAGAGTATTATAGTTTTGTTCACATAACGGTTGTTTGTAAGTCCTAAAACTAAAAGAGTCAGATATAGGGTTATATATACCAAAGTGATCAGGGTGACGAGTAGAGTTGAAATCCGGATGTCTGTCTGTCCGTCCGTCGTTCCGTGCAAGCTGTAACTTGAGTAAAAATTGAGATATCATGATGAAACTTGGTACACGTATTTCTTGGCTCCAGAAGAAGGTTAAGTTCGAAGATGGACAAAATCGGCCCACTGCCATGCCCACAAAATGGCGGAAACCGAAAACCTATAAAATGTCATAACTAAGCCGTAAATAAAGATATTAAAATGAAATTTGGTACAAAGGATGGCACTAGGGAGGGGCATATTTGGACGTAATTTTTTTGGAAAAGTGGGCGTGGCCGCGGCCCCTACTAATTTTTTTGTACATATCTCGAAAACTACTATAGCTATGTCAACCAAACTGTATAGAGTCGTTTCTTTTAGGCATTTCCATATACAGTTCAAAAATGGAAAAAGTGGGATAATAACCACGCCCACCTCCCATACAAAGGTTATGTTGAAAATCACTAAAAGTGCGTTAACCGACTAACATAAAACGTCAGAAACACTAAATTTTACGGAAGAAATGTCAGAAGGAAGCTGCATCCAGGTTGTTTTTTTTTTTAATTGAAAATGGGCGTGGCGTCGCCCACTTATGGACCAAAAACCATATCTCAGGAAGTACACAACCGATTTCAATGAATTCGGTTTTCTTAACACCGTGATGACATGTACCAAATATGGGTGAAATCGGTTCACAACCACGCCTGAAATCTCGATTATCACTTTATCATGTGAGAGTAGAAAATGTTCGGTGACACCCGAACTTAGTCCTTCCTTACTTGTTTAATTTAATAAATGCGCCAGGGCGAGTATTCCATCTTCCTTTGCTGCCGACAGCAAACGTTTGTTTTGTTTTATATTCACATTTTTTATGCTAAATTCACATTTTTTATGGTATGTACTTGTAACGCCATTTGTAAACCACAACTCTATGTACTGCAAATGTAAATACATATGCACGCAGGTTCAGTGATTTCCATACCCGCATCCCAGTACGTATGTGAGCAATCATATTTATGCGGGAATTATCGAGACATCAAAGGGAAATTTTTTATTTAATTTATTTGAATTATTCGCCACCGAAGATATGTGAATGCGCTACCAGCGAAAAGACGATTCCCTTTATTGTTGCGTTTACTGACGGGCTCCTCCACATACATACATTCACATATGTATGTGGATTTGACATTGACATTGAACGCACCGCACAACAATTTTGTGCAAGCAAAAGCCACAAAGCACAACCAGCAACAATATGTGTGACAAATAAAGATACGTTCCACATCTGAGAAATATGTTCCAAATTCATATAAAACGTTTCTCCATGAGCAACCAAAAGCCGCGTAACAAGACGAACAAGACATAAGTGGCAACGAATAATATGTTCCACATTTAAGGAATACGTTCCACACTTCAGTAAAACTTTGCAACAACGTACAAAAAAACGAAAAAATACTACACAAAATGCGAGCCACATTCTAAAAATATGTTCCACAATGGGTTCCACTTCTCTACAAGTTGAGTCTACAAAACAAAAATACCACAATGTGTGCTTAACGTAACTGCTTGGCGTTTGGAATGAATAACTGTTATTTCTCACACACTTCGTTTGGTCTTTGCTTCCGTGATAACGGTTGTTCGTTTGTTATTCAGTTGATAGCAAGATATCGACCAAGACGGTCGTGTTCTAACGGATATTCAACAAAGGTATGCGGTTATTTCAGTTACCGTTAGCGCGAACGTAGCAACAAATTGTGTGCGAGTGTCGCAAAATTTCGTATTGAGAAGTCAAAATGTATGTGTGTGCCTAAGCATATAAAAGTATCATATGCACCAACAAAGTGATTTAGAAGCAGAAACCGTTATAGCATTAGTTGTCGCTTGAATTTATGTTTTAGTTGTTATTATTTCAAACCAGATATTGAAGCGAAGCCACGTGATGGAATGAAGTCATTTAATTTTTTGATTTTTGCCGGAAAATACTTCACCTACTTAGGTACTAAGCTGTTAACGGTTAACTGTTGTGGCTTGCAGCTTGGCATTATTAAAATTTTGTGAACGCACACATACAAATGCCCAAGTTCGGATAAAATAATCCGTGTTATAAATAGATGGCGCACAACAATAACTTCGTAAATCAAATAATGAACTCGTTTTATTAATTTATGGTTTTGTTGCGTTGTTTTTTTTGTGCAAATGAAAGGTGAAATATAAATGCGGTATTTTGTTTTGAAATATGCCCATAAAATTTCATTGTGAATTATGGAATTATGACATTATATATATTATACACATACATATGTATAATATACATAAGTATTCACTCTTAAGTGAATATAAAACTACATAGTCCAACTGTGTACATAAATATGTAACTTAATAAATTCTGTAAAAAATAATGAAATAATAATACAAAGCGTACAACATAGACAGATAGATAGATAAATAATTGAGGAATGCACTGTGACCTTAGGTCTATTGTGCCCTCTCCTAACTCACAGGGACTCGCTTAGCCCAAGCATATGGATGAAGTCCAGTATTCTGCTGGGTGCTAGCGAGGCGATGTGATCCCTATCCCCTATGATAGGCCCATGTTAGCTAAATGCCTTTTCAGCTTGCAGTGGCCTGTGTAAAATGCTACCAGGATCCTGAGTTTGTTTCTTGGGAGGTTTATTAACGATTTGAACCTCTTCTGGTTGTACCTCCCAACTAGCAGCTTGGAATGATGCATACCGTGCGCTCGCTGCCAATACCTTTCCCTGCATACTCTTTCTTCCTTGCGGAGCAGCTCCTTCACAGTTTGGGGACCCACCCCAGTGAACGGTTCGGGCCCAAGCATATTGGTGGAGGCTGCGGGGCGGGCTAGCTCGTCAGCCAGTTCGTTGCCGGCTATACGCCTGTGACCGGGCACCCAGATTGGGTGCACCTGGTTCTTTCCAGCTAGGTTGTTCAGCCGTTCTCTGCACTCCTGCAACAATAGCGATTTGATCTCGTAGGAGGAGATCGCTTTTAGTGCCGCTTGACTATCGCTAAGTATAGCTATTCGCTCGTTGCGATAGTTGCGGTGGAGGTTTATCTCTATACACCTACTTATAGCCAAGACTTCAGCCTGAAAAATACTCGGAAAACTTCCCATCGGAACGGAGAGATTGGTACGCGCACCTGCAGTACCCGCACCTATTCCTTCCGACGTTCTCCAGCCGTCGATGCACCACCTCAATGCGCTATCATACAAAATAATAATGAAGCAAAACAAAAATGAAAAGAAATGTTAACTGAAAATGGCAAGTGAAAATGAAAAAAATTAAAAATGAGAGCACAAGTGTATAAAAAAAAATTGACTTTGGTTGGCGATTAAATGAGAATCGTTTATATTAACAGTGTTGACAAGTGTTGAATATGAAATGTTGAAGCTTTTACACACTCTTTAGGAAAAAATATGCTCTGCTTTAGCATAAACTGCGCGGCGGGCAAAATTTTACTACTAAATAAAATATATAAATATAAATTTGAAAATACTAAAAGCAGCATCTTTTGACATACTTCTGATTCTATGAAATTTCGATAAAAAGGAAGTAAGTGTTTTAGAAGTGCAAATTAAAGTAATTGACAACAATCAAGTAAAAAAGTGAGTCGCAATAAATTAAATAAATGTTGTTGTTGTTGTAGTCGAAGAATTCTGCCAAATAGACAGCCTTTGACCGTGTAAAATATCCGGACTCTCGTGGGAACGCATAATAGAGCACAGCAAAAGTCTTGGTTTTCTCATTAAGCCTGAATGGACAGTAATTAAAAATATCAAAATAAGTAAGTAAAAAGTTACAAAAGTAAAATTGAATACAATTGGATTGGAAATCGTGCTTTCAAAGAATAAAAAATTATTTTAAAATGTTTTTGATCAAAAATTTTTTTTAATAATTAAATGAAAAAATTTAATATAACTGCAACATATTCATGTGGTATATAAAAGTCAATTTTCTTAAACTGACGTTTTTTACATAGCTAGCAATATTTAAGTATTTTGAAGCATAATGAACAGAACTGTCATGGAAGACGACCACTTCTGATTTTTTCCCTTTGATTGACACCAGTGCATAAGTGTATCAATTTTATTAAAACCATAAATATATATATAGGGTCGTGTTCTTGCAGTCAGAACTTTCGGTGAATCATCAGCCATAAAATAACAATTCTTCTTCTTCTTAATTGGCGTAGACACCGCTTACGCGACTATAGCCGAGTTGATAACAGCTGTCTCTTATACACATCTAGATGTGTATAAGAGACAGGTGCATAAGTGTATCAATTTTATTAAAACCATAAATATATATATAGGGTCGTGTTCTTGCAGTCAGAACTTTCGGTGAATCATCAGCCATAAAATAACAATTCTTCTTCTTCTTAATTGGCGTAGACACCGCTTACGCGACTATAGCCGAGTTGATAACAGCGCGCCAGTCGTTTCTTCTTTTCGCTACGTGGCGCCAATTGGGTAACATAAGCGTAGCTAGGTCCTTGTCCACCTGTTCCTTCCAACGGAGTGCAGGTCTTCCTCTGCCTCTGCTTGCCCCGGCGGGTACAGCGTCGAATACTTTCAGAGCTGGAGTGTTTTCATTCATTCGGTCAACATGACCTA
Organism: Bactrocera latifrons; assembly: GCF_001853355.1. NCBI lineage: Eukaryota > Metazoa > Arthropoda > Insecta > Diptera > Tephritidae > Bactrocera > Bactrocera latifrons. The sequence continues at coordinate 1,635,978 of NW_017537489.1, read as the reverse complement.
CTCAGCGGAGCCCCTATCTCTAGATTCGCTGCACTATGTCAATGTTGTCGTATAACTCATAAAGGTCATCATTTCATCGAATACGATATTCGCCGTTGTCAATGCAGAAAGGACTATGAATCTTCGGCAGAACTTTTCTCTCGACAACTCGTGACGTAAACTCATCAGATATTGTCATCGTTCATGCGTCTGCACCATAAGGCATCTTAATTGCATAGGCAAAAATAGGCAACTGCACACTAAAGTGAGTTCAAAACAACTTAATGTGATCCCCACTAGAAGTCTGAGAACTTTTTTGGTACGTCTGTTATGGGATATGTTCTCAGAATCTAGCTTTTGTTAAAGTTTCCTTTTCTTTTGAAGTTGCAGAGCTAAAGTTTTTTATATTCTTTATGACCGGGCCAATTTTTTCGCTTCATTGCCATCCAAAAATGTTGCAATTTCGCTTACAGGAAACTTTAGTTGTTAATACTCTAAGAAGCTAAACCACTTTTCGAATAGAAAGATGGTTCACTTGTCTTATGTTATTTAGCACCCAAAGTTGTCAAATAAAAGTGTTATGGTAAGAGAACATGGATTTGCAATTAATAAAAGTACCTTAAATTTATTTTTCTTTGCTAGGGAGGGAATAAGTTGCATAAATCTAGCTCGCACTAGGGTCTAACAAGTGCAAAATTACGTCAAGTTTGTATTAACAATGAGCGTGGCCTAAGCCACAGCTTTAGGAGAGTTTCCATGTCATCCAATTTATTATTGAGGTATATTAATTCCACTTAATAAACTTTGCACTTTTTGCAATTGCAAGCCAGATTAGAGGTGCCGTAATCTCAGCTAAAACATAAATTGGCAAGCTTGAACGCAAAATGAATAGATAGGCATGAAAAAGTGTATGAGTGTTGGTGAAATGCGCATAAGATTGTAAGAGCAAATGGTCAAGTGATGAAGAAGAAGTGATTGGAGAAGAGGAAAACAAGCACGCACACACAAATACAAAATTATATAATTCAAGCACTAAATTGTGTTCACTAAAATGAAATACTTGGCGCAAGCGATTTGTATATTTGTAAGTGTCTTTGTAGGGATACATTTGTCATTGTAAGTTGTATTAGAATTTGTACTCAGCCATTTACTACACATTTCTAAGTGGTGTTCTTAGAAATGGCGCTCTGCTTTGACTTGCACACATACACTGGTATATTATATACATGCCACATATACATATACATATGTATGTGCGCATCTGTACAATTTCTTACATTTGTGAATTGATTTGTGTGTCATAAAAATGCAAACTTGTTGAGTTCGAGTAATGACAAGTTAGAAGCTCATGCAAAAATATGAATATATTCAAGTGTATATACACTTAACCACAAAAGTGAACATACGGTAACAATTTTGCGTTTATCTAATGTAATAACAAAAATTTAATAATTTTTTAAATGCATTTTTTTTCTGTTGGTCTTGTACCACTAACTACAATACGAAACTACCAATTTCCTGTTGCCACTGCATAAAAAACGAATGAAAAAGGGGAATCCCATATAATGAAATCTCACTAAAGTGTACATACGCTTTATAGATATTTGATTTACCGTTATGCAATTGATTTTGTTTTTTGTTTATGATTTTTTTTGGGTTTGCATGGTCAGTTTTTTATACTCTCGCAACAGAGTTGCTAAAGGGAGTATTATAGTTTTGTTCACCTAACGGTTGTTTGTAAGTCCTAAAACTCAAAGAGTCAGATATACTGTTATATATACCAAAGTGATCAGGGTGACGAGTAGAGTTGAAATCCGGATGTCTGTCCGTCTGTCCGTCCGACCGTGCAAGCTGTAACTTGAGTAAAAATTGAGATATCATGATGAAACTTATTACACGTATTTCTTGGCTCCATAAGAAGGTTAAGTTCGAAGATGGGCAAAATCGGCCCACTGCCACGCCCATAAAATGGTGAAAACCGAACTAAATATATAAAATGTCATAACTAGGCCGTAAATAAAGATATTAAAATGAAATTTGGCACAAAGGATCGCATTAGGGAGGGGCATATTTGTACGTAATTTTTTTTTGGAAAAGTGGGCGTGGCCCCGCCCCTACTAACTTTTTTGTACATATCTCGAAAACTACTATAGCTATGTCAACCAAACTGTATAGAGTCGTTTTCTTTGAGGCATTTCCATATACAATTCAAAATTGGAAGAAGTCGGACAATAACCACGCCCACCTCCCATACAAAGGTTATGTTGAAAATCACTAAAAGTGCGTTAACCGACTAACAWAAAACGTCAGAAACACTAAATTTTACGGAAGAAATGTCAGGAGGAAGCTGCATCCAGGTTTTTTTTTTTTTTAACTGAAAATGGGCGTGGCGTCGCCCACTTATGGACCAAAAACCATATCTCAGGAAGTACTCAACCGATTTCAATGAAATTCGGTATATAATATTTTCTTAACACCGTGATGACATGTACCAAATATGGGTGAAATCGGTTCACAACCACGCCTGAAATCTCGATTATCACTTTATCATGCGAGAATATAAAATGTTCGGTGACACCCGAACTTAGCCCTTCCTTACTTGTTTGTAATTGCGGCCGTGAAAACATCTCTAGTTTATATATAGTTGCAAAATGTTTAAAAGAAAAGAAACATCGTCAGATCTACGAAAAGTCGTAATAAAACTTAAAAGCGAAGGAAAATCCCTTGGGGAAATTGGAAAAATTAGAAATTTATCGAAAGCAACAGTTCAGGTGTTAGTTAATAATTTCAAGGAGACAGGTGGCTATGAAAATAAGCCTCGCCCTGGTCGCCCACATAAACTGGATTTGAGGATGCAAAGGCAAATTATTCGTACAATCAACCTTTGTCCTAGAAAAAAGGCCGTTCATATCGCGAAAGGCATCGGAAATGATTATGGAGTTGGTGTGCATCCTGAAACCGTTCGAAGATGTTTGAAAAAGCATGATTTAGATTGCAGAGTAGCGAGAAGAAAACCATTGTAAAGAGATGCAAATATTGCTAGGCGGCTTAGCTACGCAAGAGAATACGAAAACATCCATCAAACTGATCCAACCTTTCGGGAACGTGTCATTTTCACCGGTGAGTGTAAATTTAATGTTTTCTCCAACGATGGTCACACCAAAGTCTGACGTAAAAAAATACTTCCCTGCAACGAAAAAATATTGTTTCCACCGTTAAGCATGGTGGAGGATCTGTGAAGGTGCATGGTTGTATGGCGGCTAGTGGTGTCGGACACATAAGATTTATCGATGGAATAATGGATAAGCATATGTATATTGACATTCTTAAGGACACATTCCAAGTCTCGAGAGTGGCCAGTTGAGCCTATCATGCTTCAAGACAAGGATCCGATGCACACTTCTGTATTGGTGAAGGAATGGTTGTTGTATAACGTGAAATCGAAGTTGGAATATCCGCCACAATCTTCTGACTCAAATGTTATTGAGCATTTGTGGCATCATTTGAAGAAACAGATTAAGAAAAGGTGTGCAACATCAAAATCGGATCTGAAGGCTATTATAGTTGAGGAATGGAATAAAATATCGCCGGAAACTACTCGAATTTTAGCCTTGTCTATGCCGCCTCGTATATTCGAAGCTGTTAAAGCCAAAGGAGGCCATACAAAATATTAACTATTTATTTGTAATGTTTTTTCCTAACACCGTATGTACACTTATGTGACAATTCCTTTTAATGAATTTTAAATTTTTACTTTTGTTTATCGTTTTACTTTCAATGAATTGTTATGTTTGTTTTTTTCCAACTTTTAAATAATAAATTAAATAAAACTGTATAAAAAAAAATGTAAACTTTGAATTATTTTGTTAGAAAATCGAAAAATTGTCGTCGTATGTTCACTTCTGTGGTTAAGCGTATATCTGTACATGTGTATTATACATATATGCACAAAATGTAGCACTTAAGAATTATTTACCGGCAGTTAGCTATATATAGTTGGGCATATTACATTACATGCGTGCGTAGTGGGGTATAGTTTATTTCTCATGTTGACTTTTTTTCCAAACGCACACAGAAGTCACAGTTTTTGTCCAATTTAAACCCTAAACCCCTAATTATATTTCTTTTCAAATGAATATATCATAGAATTTTGTGATATTTTGCCTTAATTGGCCTAAGCTTTCAAACAAGTGAATTATGCATTATGTGTTACTCATACGACCTGGTGTACTATATGAATAATTTCGAGAAATGCTTTATGAAGAAATCAATTGCATCCTTTTTGTAAGGTGAAATATTTTGTAATAGAGTATTACTTTTTCAAAGTTACGTATTAGTCTGCGCAATGAAAAAAAAAAAAAAAAAAAAAAAAAAAAAAAAAAAAAAAAAAAAAAAAAAAAAAAAAAAAAGTGCATTGGGAAATGATGTATACCCTATTACAAATACACATAGCTAAATATGCACAGATTCACTTGCACTGGAGGGATATGACAAAATACACACTGGGGATGTGCTTTACTATATTTTTTCAAACTTTCTTTGTGTTGTTGTTGTCTACGGATAAACAGCTTTCACGAGTTGCCCTGTGCACTTTATGTCTTTTCATAAGACGTTTGCTGCTGCTGTATGGTTTATCTATTTTGGAATATTAAGAAAGATAGCTGCTACATATTTATGTGTGTGTATCACAATTAGAGATGATAGATAGAGGTTTAGAAACTGAATTATCTGTGAATATAAACATTTTATTAGGCTTTTACCCATTATTTCAACCCACACACACAAAAGAGAGGAAGAAAATAGAAATTGTTGCATATCTCAAGGGGCGCATTTCCTTTAGTTTGAATTCCTTGTATTTTTAAGTTAAAGTAAAACACTTGTATTTTGCTGTTTTTGCAATGAAATTTTTTTAAGAAAATTTGTTATAAAATGCACAGTTATATATGCAGTTCTCTAGTATTTTTTTTAACTCTCTCGCGATTTTTGACAATAAGACGTACCTTACACTTTTCTAGTGGAGCCCAGGAATTCTTATTGAAGGATCTAGAGCACCAACTATGGGTTCCAAGAGAGCAGGGCATGTTAATCTGAAGCAGATCCTGTTTTTTTTTTCGATGAAAACGGGAAATAACTTTCATTACAATTATAATTGTATTTTTTATTCAATATGCTAACGGTGGAGGGTTAAGTGAACGGATAAATGCGATTACACGCCAGCAGGTCACTAGTAAGGGCACACTAATAAGGGCACAGGTTTGTTTAGTTACCTTTCTAATTACCTACTTCCATATACACAAACTTATTTATAAGAATGTTTGTATGTATATGTGTTTAAAAGATATAACCACAACACCGCCTGCTATCATACATCAAAGGTTCAGTCTATGTCTTGTTATTAGTCGTCATTCATGCCTCATATACTGGCGGAGGATAATAAAATAAACGAAATACAAGGCATAAAATAATGGTGCATAAATGATGAATGACAAAAAGAATTAGTTTATTGCCCCCTTTGTAGGTGTAAATACTTTTTTACATAACCAGGCTTGATACGCATATGGTAAATTTATATACATATATATATTACTAATGGCCAATGCTAATATGACAACAAAACTGATATCATCTCTGACATGTCAACATGTATAAATATGTTATACTCATACATATATAATAATATTAATAACCACTCGCATACATATGCCATATTTATTCATGAAATGGATCCATTAGTTTCAGTCTTTTCATCTAACAGATTTGACAAATGAGTAGCAAACCAAAAAAACACAACACGTGCAAGATATTACAACAAAAATTTCTCTCTAAACGTTTGTGCATATTTCACTTAAGTATCTTCTAAACTGCAGAACTTTGAAGCAGAATGTTTACTTCCAATAACAAATATGTATATACTCGTAATCCGACAATGAGTCATTTTCAAAACAAGAAAAACCTTAACTTTGGCTGACCGGAAACCCACGCTGTCATTGTATGTTTGATTGGGTGTGTAAAGCATGCATGTGCTTTAACGAAGCACGTTTTTCTACAATCATTCATTTCCATTTACACTACAATACTTGTTCGAAAAACTAATGCAGCCCGAAAACCAATGAGGTAATTATACACCTACTGACACCCTCATACGTATGTAATGCCATCGATGCCAGTAAATAAATAATCAATTAGAATCCAATCGAATATATCGAACTTAATATGGTGCAAAAAA
>NW_017537489.1:1617647-1629693 GCF_001853355.1 Bactrocera latifrons | reverse complement strand
ATGTCTCATAAAATTCAAAACTCTAACACTTTACAAATTTATATTATATAAATTTGTATATTTATCGTTTATCTTAAACTCAACTGTGGGTTTTAATTCGAAAACAGAATAAGTTTTGGGTATCTGAAGTTGAAGCTTATTGAATTTAAAATTCCAATATTTAAATATTGGTAAATGATTATTTCACATTTTAAGGCACACCTTAATGTTTATTTTTTGTCAATAAGTAGCTTCCTAATAATTTTTTCATGATATTTTAAAGTAAGAACCATTATAAAGCATCATTCTACCATTTTTAGTAGCACTTTAGTATACCTTTCTCATATTTAATGGCCACTCTAATGATATCCGGTATGTTCATAATTGCGGTAATTTTATGTTGGGCATTATTTACACATATCCAAACATTTTTGCCAATAGTTAGTCAAGAACTTTTTGCTTTCGCAAATTATTCTCTCAAAGCCAGATATTTACGAACAAATTAATAAATAGGAATAAAGTTGCTGATGCCGAAAGCTTAATGAATATTTCCTGCCATTCCAAAGCGATCTAGAAAACTATTTAACCAGTCCAAAAAACTACCCGAGCAATTTGCAAACATAAGCCGAAATTATAAAATGGTTCAATAAGTTCGCGGTAGTTAAGGAGCGAATTCCTTGTAATAGTAACAAACATAAAAACAACCTTTTTTTCAGTAAACAGAATGCAAACAACCTTGAGTTGTAACAATTGAAATGCAGTATCACTACAACAAACAATCCTAAACAAACAAGTATCAAAACAACATTGAGTTTGAATACCACAACAACCTTATCTTAAGGCAAAACAAATGTATCTAAGCAAACAATATATATGTAAATAAACCTAAGCAAATAATATAATCTGTATTTAAAGAAACTATCAACTAGAACTAGAACCATGTAATAAGTCAGTCTTAAGAGTATAAATAAAGAGTACACATTTCGGTGCAGCTCAAAATATATTCTTTTGACTCATTTTTACTTAATGTAAAAATTAACTCGGTCGACCTTCGTTGAATATCTGAAATCATATCGTAAACATTTTTTTGACCTGGTCATGTACTACTTTTCTTTCATAGCTGGGTGCCATTGGACGTTAGCGTTGATTGAAAAATTTTATCAAAAATTTCGTAGCAAGGCCTTTGATTAATATTTTCGCGACATTGGGGAAATACTTATGTTTAAATTGGTTTGGTAAAGAAAGATTTCTGTGGAAAGGCTACGTCGAGATCAAGGTGGCTATGTTTTCGAAATCATGACTAGAAGTGTAATAATGTTATAATCGTATCTCACGCGTAATCTGTCAAAGAAATCTATTGAAGAAAATATCTCTACTTGGGTCACCCGCTGGTAATTAACATAATATGTGAGCCCTAGAAATACTCTGTTCTACAAACAGTGTTTAAAAGAGTCGACAAGAATAAAATAAAAAGTTCCGATTTGGTCAGAGATTGATTTGCAATTTCGAGTCTGATTGCTATATGAACCTGAAACGTATAGTTCTAATATTTATACCCTGAACAGGCAAAAGGAAGCGATGGAGACCTTATAGAGTATAAAGTATCTAAATGATGTATGTTGAGCTGAGTCGATTTAGCCATGTCTGTCTGTCTGTCTGTCCGTCTGTATATATACGAACTAGTCCCTTAGTTTTAAAGATATATTTTGAAATTTCGCAAACGTCATATTTTTTACGAGAAGCTGTTCATTTGTCGGAACTGCTTATATCGGACCACTATACAAGGGCTTGTATGGAAAATTTTCAAATTTGACGTGGTATCTTCACGAAATTCTCAAAAAAAAAAAAAAATTGTTCAGATGGAATTACTATAGCATATAACTTCCATAATAACTGAACACAAAGTTACAAACAGAAATGCACCTGTGAAGGGTATTTAGCTTCGGTGCAACCGAAGTTAACGTTTTTTAAGTTTTTTTTTATCATTTTTTGAGTGAATGGAATTGAGACAGACACAACACATAAGACGGAGGACTCTGGTAACCCCGAGGAATGTGTCCGAAATGACAGTTCTTGACTGAATAAAAATCCGGTTGCTTAGGCCCGACTGTCGTGGGAAGACTGTCAATCAAATACGATGGTTTTCTCAGACATAAACAATTTATCATGCAACAGAAAAAAGAAACCTAACAATAAGGGATAAGCGGCGTACAACATTACCAGGGTATCTAATTTTTATTTTGAGGTTAAGTTACAGGAAGTAAAGGAAAGTCGATTATTCTCCATTAGAACACAATTATTAGATACTAAGAGTAATGCTACGGCCAACTGACTACGCCAATCAAGAAGAAGAAGAAGAGTAATGCTTATACACAGTATCACTAAAGTCGTTTCTTATTTATGGTATAATCAAAGATACACAAATTTCGATAACTGTTCAAATGTTTGCGTATACTCGATGAAATTTTGTTAACATTCGGAAACTACTTGCATTACTTCACTTTGGAAACCACTCTAATGTGGAGAGAACTAATGGAGTTCGATATATATGCATGGAATTGAATTTTTAAAACTCATTAATTTTGACTTTTAACGTGTAATGTTTCTAGGGCGTATGTTTTACTAGGGCAAACACAATGACTACGGTTTTTGGTATTAATTAACGTAATTAATTAATAATCTAGAAATGTACTTAGCCGAATTTTGCTTATTCTTTCAAAGAAGTATACTACTAATAAAATTATTCGACGATGTACGGGAATTAGAATTGACTCGGTTTCGATCTTTCAAATGAAAATATTACATATCCAAAAAGCTGGTTTAGACAAAAAATTAGCTACACGTGTTGTAATATTTATATTAGATTAGATTGGTTCCAATTTGAAACATCAAATTAAGCCATTAAGTCTTTCTCAATTAGTATTTTCAAACAAAAGGGGGACTAACTCGTTGTCTGCTACCACCAGCTGATAAGACAAAATTTCAGTTCTAAGGCGGAAATTCAATATTTTATTGTCAAACTTCTTAATCATGCGCACAGACCGAAAATTTAATGCTTATCGTCCACAATTTAGCTTCATATATAAAAATGAGTATGATGAAACACATATATAATTCTAATCTCTTACGTACTCTTACCATTGGTGTCCGAAAAGGCCAGTCATTCATAGACAACAGCAAATTTCGATATCTAAAGAGGATATAAAATAAAATAAAAAAAAATAAAAAAATCAGTTTTCATTTCTATGTTGTTGTGCCTAATATCACATAATTTTAATTTAACATCAAGACTGGCCATCTATCCATAGTTGCCTCTCACAGAAGTCAAACAAAGGAAACTTATGGGTGGAAGAGGGTTGGCCAGAAAACTCCTTCACAATTTTAGCGCAGTTTAGGAATATTTACAGAGTACGTAATGTTGCATTTTTCGTTTTTCCGTTACAAGCACGAACGCTCACGCCGCAACAACGGATATTTTCATAAAAACGAAACGGTAAATAAGTCATGAACGTGCATACTTCCTTACTAATTTTGCTTACTTTTTCGCTAACTGAAAAGTGGCAAATGCCAATGGAATTTATATTCTACGTACTTACAGAAAAAAGTAGCTTTCCAGAGCTGTAATTTTTGTGTGTATGTTTATGGAAAGAGGGCCGGAAGGGATGTTACTAATGATATATGTAATTTTGTGGGGATAACGAAATAGAACAAAGCAAATTTTGCGATATAAAAACGCAGCAAAATGTTTGAAGTTTAATCTTCCTGTTTGTACTCTATTCAATTTCTATCAGCTACAAAGAGTGTGATGGAGTCTGGCTCTATAATCAAACATCTATATGTTTTTATATCTGGTTGACAGAGGACTATACCAACAGCTGAACAGCGAACCAGTTAGTAAATATACAATTTTTCGGTTAGAATTTCACGGCTAAAATCTAAGAAGTATCTAGCTCATTTTGGTAAGTTGCCTCTTTGTAAACAATTGATTGCGCACTTTCCAGCGCTACTTTTTTCTGATTGCCAATTTATACTGACACATCAAATAATTGGATTTTATCTCAATCAAGACCTTTCATTATCCACAAACAACGCTTTAATTCGCTGTTAAACCCAGCCCCCAGCTATTTTACATAAATACATTATTCATATTTGTTTTTTTTTTTTCATCTAAATATGTATGTTTAGTGACATTAGTGTTTGTAAAAAATCGTTTGCAGTGAGAAGAATTAGCATATTATTTTTCGGCTGATTTAATTTCGTGTGATTCCCGAGGTTAAAAGCACTCACCGCTGGTTGCGTTTTCGCAGCAACATTTATTTGAACACGTATTCATCAGCTTGTTTGAAAGCTTGTCTGACGTCTCTCTCTGGTGTATAAAACGATTACAACTTCGCAACAATCCCGTTACGCTGCCGGACATATATGCATGTACCTTACCTTTGCTGCTGTTTCGGTTTGTATTTCATTGCCATCCACTCATTTATATTATATTATATGAAAAAGTAAGGTATATTTCAAGCCAAATAAGGAAAACAGTTTCTCATCTTTTCATTGTCGATTTGACAGACAAAACGTGAGAGAAATCGAACGCCAAAATGAAGTAGAAGATGCTGAAAATTGCATTATTTCCTTTTATAATTTTTATTTATTTATTCTGTTTCTTTAGAACTCTTTATTAAAAATAAATATATACAAATCCCATTCAGCTGACTATTTTACAGATAGTTATGTTTGATAGAAGTTAATCAGAGAATAGACAGTTTCTATATTGATTGCGCTCTGCTAACATATCGTCGATAAGTGAGTGAGGATAAGCCACTGGAGAAGGGATTAGATCAGCTATTTCAAGAATTTTTAAAAACTTAGAGCCGAAGTTGAAGGAATATTTTCCGTAAAAAGCTCTCATTCAAGCGCAGATTTAGGCTACACGATCAATGTAGTGTTCTTCAAGCAGATGTGCCTGCTATAACGATAGCAGTAAATGTATTACTCCGAAGTGCAGCCTCCTTTAAGGAGATGAGCATTTTTAGAGCGGCAATACTAACTTTGAACCCGTTCACAATGCGCTCAAAATTAGTTAAGGAGCTGTCTGGGTGACTGATCATAGCGGAGTCGATGGAAACTACTCGCTCGATTGCATCGGATTGGTAACGAGTTGAGTATCCACTAACCTCTTGCATTTTAGTACTTTACCTCTGGACTTTGCGTAAGCTTTTCAGCCGCTGTGCAAAAACTTACTCCTGAACTGATTGCTCCCAGTAATGATATTCTTGTCGTAATGGTGGGAGCTTTACACTGACCATTAGAGCTGTATGCGATAAGGCTGAAAATTTGTCGGACCTTATCTGTCAAAGTTGTATAAAGGAAGGTGAGATGGAAATGCTCAGGCCGGTCTCTCCAATATTTAGCTTTTGCAGGACTAAGATTGAAACATCTCGGCCGCCTCAACAAATTTGTAGTTGGCTTAAGGTCCATTTTCCAAATTTTAACATAATACGTTCAAACAATGTTTAGAAAAAATGTTGGACAATGGTGCGCAACCACAGAAATGTGAAATTCCAAGTGTCTTTAGTTTCACTTCAGCTCGAGAAGCCAAGTACATTTCAAAAAACAACATATTTGTAAATCCACCGTTTTATTTTGATTCAGTAATTATGAAATGAATTACAAAAGGTGCAATAAAAAAGTAAGATATGCAAACGAAGGAAATCGAAATTTTTTGCCGGTTTTTTCCGTCGCCACGTGGCAAGGCAATTCGCAAACTTGTCCGAAACAACATGTGGTCACCGCAAAATGGTGAAAGAAAAATTAGCGGGTTAGGTCGATGACCTCATAGTAAAAGCGGTTTCCAAAGTAAAACAAACAAAATTTATTCAGCAGATGGGAATATAGATAAAGAGAAAATATTATTTATCTACGCAATTCCGGGTGAGATCTAATGACCGAATTTGTAGTACAAAATGAGTCCTTTGGCTTGGCTTGTCACTCAGCCAAGTCAAAGGATATGATGAAATTTAAAATTTCTATTTTCCTTCGCAATACAGCTCTTTCATTGACCGGCCATTTTCACGAGTTCAACGAAGTGTCACTGAACTACTTCAGGCATTGTGTGACACAGTGGGATTAGTCAAGCAAAATTTTATTCAAAATTAAATAATGAACTCTATTTACAATAAAAATCTTCAATAAAAATATTTGAAAACACTACTCGGATATTTGCTAGCGCACAGAATTACATTACATTCGGACATAAAATGTCGTAATGGACGCTTACTGATTCAAAATTCACTTTATTCGAGACAAAATCGGAATTTCGTCTAAAAATATAGACTAGGTTGTTGCATTCAACACTGCAGACTGTGGTAATTACGAGTATATAGATCATACGATCAAAAGAACTGTTCAACAATAAGTTGGAAAAACTGACCACAGCAATTAGACCTTCTTGTAAAACGCTTCAAAATGGTCCTTAGAGAAATAGTAATCAATTCTGTGTAGTGAGTTCAGGTCGAGTCAAACTCTAAGCTTTAACAACAATTTTATCTGCTTCTGGCAGAAATGAAAGCTCTAGAGTATTATTTTATATGAAATCATCTTATAAAAATCGTTTACTTCCAGAATAAGTCTTGAGATGACAAGAGGTACGTCTTTGTGTCTGTCTGTCATTATATATACGAACTAGTCCCTCAGTTTTTTAAGATATCGTTTTTCTCTTTGAGAAGCTGCTCATTTGTCGGAACTGCCGATATCGCACCACTATAACATATAGCTGCCATACAAACTGAACAATCGGAATCAAGTTCTTGTATGGAAAACTTTCACATTTGGCGACATCTCTTCACGAAATTTGGTGGAAGTTATTATTCATAGAAATAATGTAATATCGGAAGAAATTGTTTAGATCGGCTCACTGTAGCATAAAGCTGTCATACAAACCGATCAATCGGTATCCAAAGCTTCAATGCAAAACTTTCGCATTTTACGTGGTTTCTTCAAGAAATTTGACCTGGATTACTGCTTAAGGCAATAATATAATCTCCGAAAGAGATTCAGATCGGATTACTATAGCAAATAGCTTTCATACAAACTGAACACTTAGTTACTTAGATAAATGAACCTGTGAAGGGTATATTAGTTTCGGTGCAGCCGAAGTTAACTATTTTTCTTGTTTTTTCTTTGCATTCAATTATATTATATGTATGTGTGCTTGTAAATTTACAAGTCTACGTCTTAGTTGGCTTCCCAGAAGCCTTGTTCACATTTCCAACTTGTCAAAAACACAAAGCTTGCTATTTGCTCACTTGCCCGTGAAACTCGGCCCTTTTTATTTATGCACAATAGAAGCAATTAAGAATTAGCTAGATGTACCCAAGACAAGCGTCAAGTCGGCTAGTAATAATAATAATACAATACATATACATATATATATATAGATATACACACGGTAATGCCACATTATATGAATGCTGGTATTCAATGCAGGGGACAAGCGAAGATTATGAATGAGTTAGGTCATTTACTGCTTTTGATAACAAACTATTATCCTCCTATCTTCTTTTGCAATAACACAAGCGGAAAGCTGCTCAGACCACAGTTCGGTATTTTTATACTCTTGCAACTGCATATTATTACAGAATATAACGAGCCCTAATCGCGAAAAAGACGTAAGCGCCAAAAAACAAATTATACAGGGGAAGATTTGTTTTTTCAATCTTTGGTTCAGGAAGAAGTTGTGCCGTGGAATTGAGTATGTATGCACTGCTACTTCTTAACTATACATTGTATTTATTTTTTTCATATATTTCAAAGATAACGGGTATTAATGTCGCTTACGTCTTTTTTGCTGGTAGCTTATCATGCTGGATAGCAACTAATTTATGTTTTGGCGGTTATGCCCAATGATATTAGTAAAAAAACTTTGTTCTGTTTTTAATTTTTTAATTTTTCAAATTTTTTCGTGTACAAAAATTAACCTTAAATTCATTAGTGTCAATAAAAAATAAAATGAATATGAAAAATACTTTAGAGTACAGAATTAATTTTAACGGCAAACTTGTATAATTAATAATAGTTTTTAAACTTTAATTGAATAGTTTTAAAAATAATTGGCTTTCTAGAAAATACTAATTGTCTTCTTGATCAGTTTCAGGTAGAACATCTTTAATAATTTCATCGTATTTTAAATTTAAAAATTCGCTGTGAAATCTTGTAGGTATAGTGTTTTTAGATCTTTGAAGACATTTTTAATAAATTATCATATAAACGTAGAGGTCCATTTTCTATTAAAGAATTATTTCGTCTTGATCTTGCAACGGAGTTAAGATCGTATTCTTCAATTTTGGAATCGTCAAAATATCCGTACTTAATTTTCATGATAGGATTATTTTTTTCTAACGAAGCAGAACATAATTTTGGAAAAGAGATTTTAATTGAAGTGGGAAACATAGTTTGGGAAAATGTTCTCCAATCTTTGAAATCAGAATTATTCATTATAACGCATTTATAATTTCGGGATTAGTTCTTGCGTTTGAAATCATGGTATACCATTCACTAGGGTCCCAAATAGTTTTATCGCGAGTAAATTCCTCAATAGTGCTGTGTATAGAGTCAACAKGCATCATAGTATGCCCAGGTACCAAATACGTAATTTTTATGTTGTGCATAAAATTCGAAATTGTAAGAAAAAATATTAATGTGGAAAGCATAGCTTTATTCCGATTTTGACCAGCACAGCTTGCACAGCAAAGACTTACTGAAGAGTGAGTTCTTCTTTCGTCGACAATTTTCAAATACTTAAAGACCACAGTGGAAATTTCATTAGCTCCTCTTTTTCCGTCAGCTTCTCCCCACAAAAAACAATAATCATTTCTGGTGCCATTTTCATACACGCTTTCATTACTTTCAAGAATAAAATAATGTTATGCTTTTTCCATGGGATGTATTTAAATCCTTTTGGAGATCAAAGCTAGCACATAGGAAGGACGAATTGGCTTTACTTTGTTTTTGATCCTCTAAGAAGATTTATTTACACTTATCTTTGTTTCTTATGTGTGTTTGGTATTCTTCAGTTTGCTTTAAATGGTCTTGTGTTTCGCTGTCCAGGTTTTTGTGATTTTCACAAGTTACGCATTTGTCTTTTTTAGGCAAGTGAAAACCGATATGAAAACTATTTGTAAAAACATTTCGGATTTAAATGCTTGGTATAGCAATCATATAATCCTTTTATATTGCGAAATTCTTGAGGAAGATACAGCTTGTTACTTTTATTACGACAATAATGCGAGGGAACTGCTGGCAATTGTTCAATAAATGATTTTCAAAGTGCCACCTTGGACTCGTCAGACTTATTATGAGGCGTAGATTTTTTGTTTTCCTAACTAAAACTTTTCAAAACACTCGCATTGTTTCTAGCCAATCTTAACTTTTTTTCCGATATGTGAAGCGTTTTCAGCAAAAACTGTTGSCACACTTTAATAGTATTATCATTATAATTAATGGCATAATTATATGTATATTGCCTTCTGTTACTATCACCTCTTCGTCTTCGGGCGGATAACCGTGTTATACACGAAAGGAGCCAGTCGCTTTGTCTAATTTTGTTGCCGAAGCCCCAAAAATGTTCATTTATTGCTAACCGATCTGACTCGGTGAACTTATCATCACAAAGATTTCCACACTTTTTATTTATACAAGGATTCGGCTGAACACTATTTTGTAATCTCTTAGGTAATATTCTTTTGTTTCTGTAACCTCTATTGCCCACATATGTCTCTTCTTCAATATCATTTTCGGATTCTGTTTGCGAATAAGTTTTTTGCTCGAAAGAATGATTAGAATCAGTATCACTGTATGAATCTGAAACAAAGTTTTACAACACCAAAGTACAAAATGAAATTTATCGAAATATATTTACAAAAACAACCCAATGCACTTACCACTTGTTGACACAATTCCATATTGCACAATCACTGATAAAAAGTAAAATATTTTGCGATTTTGCCGCTAATCAAAACTAATATGTTGAATCGAAAAAAGACGTAAGTACCACTTCGTTGTAACAAAATATGTAAACAAACGAAATATGTACATACGTCTAAATTGTTTTGGCTGTAAAATCATAACGGTTCATTTTATATCTGTGGTATTTTGTGCGATGATGCGAATAATCGAAAGCTATCGATTTTTATCAAAAAACAAAAATCGATAATCATGGTGCTTACGTCTTTTTGGCGGTTAGGGCTCGATAATAGTTTTGTTTACCTAACGGTTGCTTATTTCATCTCAAAATAATAGAGTTAAAAAAGGCGTTCCATATCGAAAGGAACAACACAGGAACTTCAAATTAAGTGGAGAATATCGAAAGAACATCCCTTGTCATTTAGTTTTTGAAGATTAACTCTTATTAATGTCGGCCACGGCTACGTCTCATATGGTCCATCCGTTCAGTTCGATTTTCGATTATTGAACATTTTGACTGTGATCTCAGCAGGTTGCTCTTCGTCCCAAATGCGGTAATTTTACTTGTTTACATATCAATTGAGTCGAAAATGGGCCTCATTGTTGAAAAGCTCGAAAACGTCGGGTTTTCTCGGAACTTTCAAGAGCTCATAGAGTGAGGTGTTTTCACGTGGGAATGTCGAATGGCTTAAGTTCTTGCACAAGCTGTATTTTTTACGCTTTCAATTTAAGATCTCGAAACCAAGTCGTTCCATACTCCGAGATAGTTTCAGACAGCTTTATTAGAAATTAATTCAAAATTAAATAATTGGCGTGGCACCCGGCACTTTGAGTGAAATCACATATCTCGGCATTTCCTCTACTGATTTCAACCAAATTCAGTATATGAGGTTCGTCTGACATTCTCATAATTATTGTAGTGCAAAAATAAGCGAAATCGTACTACATTCACGCCTACTTCTCATAGAACACAATATTAAATTCCATTCGATTCCTTCATTTTACGAGAAATTAAGAAGAAATCAATATAACGAGATAAAGTTATGCAGAAATAACGCCTTTGAAATGTGCCACCTTATGACCAAAACTTGTCCAAATCGAGCCAAAACTATTGAAGCCTCTAGATACCGAATATGTGGACCACAGTGTCTATAGATATAATTGAATTCAAAGATAAACCTTTCCTGATAATAGTATGTCTGCGAGTTAAGAAATGGGTTGAAACGGGTCATCCTCTATCTACTATCTACTATCTACTATCCTCAGATGTCTAATTCTTTGGAAACGTTTTTTAATTTAAAGTTTTTTTTCACATGAATGTATTTCCCCGCGTTTGATATTTCCAACTTGCAAGAGTATATTATAAAATGCTGCGATACCCCCGAGCTTGGTCCTTCCTTATTTGTATTTTATTTATTTTACTTGAAACTCTCGAGTAAATATTAAAAAGCATTCGGCCGCTTTTAAATGCCTGCTGCGGTGACATTATTTCAAAGTTTTTCATGTAATTTTCCCTTAACGTTTTGACAAAATTAGGCAAAAATATAGTTAGAACTGACATATGTACATATACGATACTCGTATATATGACAGCAAAAGTTGCAACACTGAAGTGATAGCTCTTTTGTGATTAGGGCTGCGGCCAAGTCTTTTGTAGCGAAAAATACTTATTGTATATTTTTCGACTCATTGCGAGTATACAAATATAAACCAACATTCGAATATCTCGCTTTGTTCTTTTTATTCCATAAAAGTAAATTGAAGACTTCAACGAAAACATATGCTTCATGGTAAATGAAGTTCTTATGTATTATATGAAAATATGTATTAGAAAGTATCAAAAATTAGTAAATAAATACACCATTCGCCATGGCGAATTTTGTGAAGACGGGGATTTATAGTTTCAGACAGAAGCAATTGTTGTTAAACTTATGATATACGGTTTTATATCAACAACTTGTAACAACTTTGAAGAAGTGATATTTGAAAAACATTTCTTCAAAAGTTTTTAGCAGCTATACTTTTTTTATAAAACTACTGAGCATTCATAAAAGTTGTACTACATACTGGATCGTTTATTTATTTATTTATTTATTTTTTTTTTTTATTG
>NW_017537489.1:1611617-1617437 GCF_001853355.1 Bactrocera latifrons | reverse complement strand
ATCGAAGCTATAACCCCCTGCAGAGGTGTATTTCTCATAACATAAAGGAATATAAGCATATTTTTATTGCGATTTTTATCGCCCTATATATACAATTTGTTCGGAGAATATAGAGTTGCTTGGATAACATTTAGTTCCAAACTTCGTGTAGATGCCTTTTCATTATTACTTTATATGGGAGCTATGTGCTTTAGTGTTCCGATATCGGTGATTCAGACAAATTAACAGCATTTTGAAGAAAACTTGGCGACGCACATATTATCTACATAACCATCTGAGTGTAAAAATATTCGTACAAGACTTGTACAGGGTATGCAAATCCGGGCATGAAGATTTAGGCAACTGTATATGTTAAGCGGCGAAACAATCGCACTTAATGGCTTTTTCTAGAAATTTTATATATACAAAGGTCTTACGTTGCCTTAACTGTTGTTAATTCTCACTCACTCATCCTGCAAATTATGAGGTTACGTAACGCATTGCTTGCATAAGCTCTCATGCATTTAATTAAATTCATACAAATGCTAAGCAACTTTTTATAAGTATATACGTATGTATCTTATACATATATATGGTATGTGTTCACATTATGCATGCTTGTTGCTTTTGGCCATGTTTCGTTGAGCATGAGTATTTAGACGCATGTATTCAGTTGCCGCAACAAGCGGCTGAGTCTGTCTTCAAATGATCCCTATTTTACGATAATTTTTTACTGGTCCTTAGATGTAAATGACAGCTGTGACAGCACACTTACACATATAACACGAAAATTTGCGAACAAAAAAGCAGAAACGTCCAATATATACGTTTTACCTCAACCAGTGTATGCTTAGCTTTTATACAGCTGTTGCTTATTGAAATCGAAATGCTAAATCATTTATTGCTTTTTATAGCCAACACAATTTGCGTGCCAAGCTTTGTGCCATCTGGCGTTTAGAGTGCAAAAACCTGTCGAAAGCAAATACACCCCCATTTTGTGTTAAAATCCAAAAGTTATTTGTTAATAATGCTATATATCAAAATACTGAATTTTCTGTGGAAGTCGAAGTGGAATGCTTGCTAACGCCAGTTGCTTCAATAATGCTTTCTCATCAGTTTCTAGTCTCTGCGGATCCAGTATTTGTTAATCTTAAACAACTTGGTGGCTTTGTAGGATATATGTGTGATATTGGTTCGCTAGATACTTCTAAGTTCAGACCGTTTGGCTCATTTACGTAGTGAAAACTAAGATAAATACTATCATAATAAAAAAGTTACCATTGTCAAAAGTTAGAAAGCTAGAAATACATTACAAATCTGAGATCTTCAATCTAAAATCAATAATTAACTCACCGGATTTCTCCATCCCGATATATGTATGTGTGAATGTATTAAACCTACTTTCTAATTGCTTTTTGAGTCTGAAAGATATATTTTCCAAAACTATATCTAAGTGTTCCTATTTCAATGCTCACCAATTACATATACGTGTATATGACGTATCACGTTTATCAACAGCATTCGCTCAAATCTTGTTACGCTGACTTAGTGTGACATTATCAAAGTTTCTAGGGATTCTACTTAAGCATCATTATCTCCTGGGGACCCAACTTCACATTGTGAAGGGCAGGGTGTAGTATTTTATACAAATTATTTATTCATTGTATATTCATACAAAACTAAATAGCATTCCGATTTCAAATTTCATCACCTCACAATATTACAAATCCAAATAAGGGGTGCGGACCGAAAGCGCCACTTCGATATGGAAACGAAAGGAAGGACAGAATGACTATAAATACTTCATCGCTTTTAATATCAGCAGAATACAATAGTTATAGCTGACTCCAACAAAACATTCCAACCGTTGCCGAAAAAACAACTCACTTCAGTGGAAGCCAAAACAGTGGAACCCCAGACAATGCCACTCTCTTTGTAAGGTTGTAAAAACAGTAATAGAAGGCTACAAAAAATATGTCAATAAGTTTGTGACATTGCGTCTTAGCAAAATACTGTTAGCGGTAAAAATTTGTCCGCCTGAACGCTTATGATGTTGTCAAGCATCTTCATCAAAGTAAAACAATTAAGTGGAAATGAAAACGCATTAGGTGAGGAAAAAATTTAGCATTTGGTAAAAAATATTTTATCATATATTTACGTAAATATATTTTAAGTAAATTTGCGAAGATTTAATTCTCGTTTAACGGTAAACGAAAGACGAATATGCCAAACTCGCGCTGCTTATATTAAATGGAGTATAAATGTCTGTGGGATGATAATCAGCGTTAGTTAGTTAGCAGCTAATTAACACACTGGAACAAGCTTATTATTTGCTAAACCTTGTATGCTTAATCTAACAGCAGCACGAACTTTTTTGGTCAATAAATTTCTTGTCTTTAAAATGTAAGCGATTTGAGGTCATCGTTTGGCTAAAGTAGATACATACATTTTTTTTTTAATTTGTTTAGTGAAAATGTTTTGAGACCGTTTTCGTTTACACAGATAAAAAAGAGATATGCACAAGGATTAGGGTACAGGTCAATTGCCTTGAGAACTCTATATAAACTTTCAGTTTTTGAGAAATTCTTCTAAAAAACAATTTTGGAATGTAAGTTGGAGTTGGTTCGGAAATAAAATCTGAGGTCTTAAAGAACGCGCATTTCTATGGTCTTCTAATTAGATCCAAGGTCTCAAGTTGTACCAAAAATAGTCTCCATATGGTGAAGATCAAATTTGTCCCGGACAGGTCTTAGTCTTCGCACTTTCGTCAGTGCCTTGCTATAACAAGACCAATTTTCGGGAATCATAAATAAAAGGTTCTGTTGAGTAGAAACCGATTAAGGAATGGGTCTTCAATGATCTAGTGGTTTCGCTCAATAATTCGGCATAGCAGAATAATGAAACTATTTTGATCGTTTCCAGCTAGTTGAAGTGGATCATTTATTGTGAATCTGATAAAACCGACAGTCTACAACTTTATCAGAACTGTGTGATCTCCACTGCTTCAACTATTTTTGAACTGAGCTCTTACAGTGAATTGATGTAAATTTACCTCAAGCTTACATTTGTTGCCTGGAGTGAGCCCCTACTGCACTGACGATATTCTCATGTCATGTCATTTGAAGCAAAATAGTACCGCCCAATTGGAGGTCTGTCAATACGAGATTATGGTCTTTTGTCGTTTTAGGAGCATCTGAAAGTGATTTTTTAAATCCAAAGTATAACCAAGTTGAAATTCGTCAAACCAATATTTGAAATATGCCATCGAAAGACGAATAGTCACCGTATAATCTTAAGTATGATAGTGATGGTAACGGTAGCTAAGGCTAAGCACTTATCGAATTAGCCTCGTGCGTATTTTCAAGTTCTTTGTCATTGTTTGTTGTAGTCAAGCGCTTTCAGAAAAAGCATTTTCTATAATTCAGCACATTGTCTCATCTGTAAATTAGCTTTGGGCTGTCTTATTTAAAGCCAAGTGTGCGATATGCCTAAAGCTTTATGGTATTAGTCTCTTAGAAACAAGTACCCGTCAGAGTAACGCACGATTGGCATACGATTAAAGGTGATACGGGGGTAAAGCTATAAATTGCTATTATGTATAAATATATGTGTGTATGTATATTTACTTACATATTCCATCAAGTTGCCTTCCAACTTCTCTACATTCCACTTAGCTCTTAGAATTCTATTTTCGCCACGTGATAGCAAACGAAAGCCATACCTGACCAATATACATATTATTTAAAGCTTTTTAAATAGCTCGAGCCTCATTCTTCATGATAAAGCATGATTATGCAGAGATCGCTGCACTTACCAGCACTTTCAGGGTAATACCACAAACACTCCTACATAAATATATATTTAAACAAATCCACTTCGCTAGATACCTTTAATATGTAGATTTTAACAATTTACTTTAGTTAGGTCTTATTATGTAAATAAGCGTGAGGCATGTTTATATGGATAGATATATATACTATGTACATATTTTTGGGTGACCGTTATTTCCCAAGCTAATTTTATCCAAAGGCCCCTTGCAGTTTCAACTTTCGCACTAAAAGTGATTTCATTTTAACTATGCTTAAAATATATTTCTTTTCACATGAATATAGCATGGGATGTTTGAATATAATATTATAAATTCAATAAGTTGACCTTTAACTTTAACAGGATCCCTGTCCCCATACAAAAATTAATTTTTAACGGTACACATGCAACACTTATTTTTGAAAGTATATTGCAGTAGGCGTTTTTAGAGGTTATCGATGAATTTTTGAACTATCCCACGCATCTTGACAGCGATATAATGGTAACAAAAAATTTGTATCAGCTATGATACACGAACGTGTCACTACGTAGTTGAATTGCATACGCTCAATGTACCATCAGTGATACATTTAATAAACTTATTTCAAATCAACCAAAAATTTGTTCATATATGATGCATGGACGCTGTACACATGGTACAAGAAAATAATTTTGCATCACATGTGATACATTGGACAGGGAACCTGTTAAGGCAGTGAAATTCTATAACAATATTTAGCGCTTTACAATAGAGGTCTGATTGTTTTATTCATAACACCATTTCTTTGAGAATTGTATACAATTAAAGTTGAACAACAAATGTGCTGAGTACTCATGGAGTTAATTTATATCTTCAGTGTTGCTCATACGGCATGGTGAATACAGTACAATTTCATGCATAATTTTAAGTGTATATAACTTTTAAGCGAATTTTTAATGAAAAAAATTATATATTATATATAAATTTATATAGAATCCCATATAAGTATATAAGTGTTCCATCTGACATTTCCTAAGACATAAATATTAAAAAGAGCACAATTTATTCGAATCTGGCCAATGCTCATTTTTATTTTAAATTCCATACTGTCAATAGGTTCTGTTGCGTTAGTAAAATGAATGGTGAGCTAAATTACAAACGTATATATATAATTGTACACACACACACCCCTACTCAAATATACTCGTACATACGTTGTAATCTTGAATTTTCTTGATTGTATTGCAAATGAGAGGTGAATGTTCACTTGAAATATTAAATCAAGATTTCATTGCCATAACAGCAAAGGTAATTGCCATTATTATACTTGTCTGTATTTCTCACAAATTATTTGCCAAAAACCATTATTTACGGTACTGCTGAAATCAGATCACATCACGTCACAAATTCCCAGCGGTTTGCGGGAGAACCATGAGAACGAAATCCGTAGAAGGTGACAACTTGTAACAATATTCGAGTTATGAAGAATAGACGAAATAATTCAGAGCAGAAGCTTCAAACCTGGAAAGACGATTGTGTACATCCGGTCATGTATTCTATCCTTAATAATCCTTTACATAATAACCTAAACTCACTATTATCGTTTACGTCTCACAGAAATTTGACTTGGATTTTTAATTTAATCATAATTCTTAACACTTTTTGGTTGGCGACAAATTCATTTCATTTAATCCACTTAGTGAACAACAACTTTCGAGATAAAGTTTTTGTCGAACAACTTTCATATCACTTCCAAAGAAAAAAATCTAATCTGAATAACAACGAATTCTTTTTTCAATATTTTTTTACATATAAAAAATGAAATATTTAAATGAAATTTTTATTTTATTTAAAAGACTCGTACTTAGTATTAACATTTTGTAAAATTTTCAAAAAATATCAAAATGGCATTCATTACGACGTCATTTCCGGTAGTCCCTCGGAAAAAAGTTGCACCCGCGTTGTCAGCAGAACTTCTTTCAGGATCATCTCAAATAAAAATAAAAAATACGTGTTTTAGTAAAGACAATAAACTAGGTATTGGACGAAGGAAA
>NW_017537489.1:1580859-1611594 GCF_001853355.1 Bactrocera latifrons | reverse complement strand
AAAAAAAAAAAAAAAAAAAAAAAAAAAAAAAAATTAAAGTTGTGTTTTTGGCCGATTATAAAAAAAATAGGAATTTCGATGAAAATTTCTCGACATTTTTGTTTTTAATAGTTGTAATTATAAAAACAAAAAAATCCTTCGTTAAAGACCTTGTAAATGAACGAACGAACCGTAAATCGAAGACCTGTGAAAATTTCATCAATATCGGTTAAATAGTTCGTGAGAAATCTTAACAACCGACTTTGAAAACATAGTTTTGAGAAAAACGCATTTGAAGTTTTACCAAACTGCGCCCTCAGCCTATACCTGACCTCCAGCGTCCACCTCTTCAAGGTTGTATCTCCGCAACTATTAGTCGGATCAACTTGAAAATTTAGGACAATATTCTAGAGATGTTGTAGAATTTTAAAATTTAATAAGACAAAAAAAAAAAATTCAATTTTTTGAAACTGTGAAACCCATGTAACCCCTTAAAGGATTAAAGCGCCGATTTATAATTTGTGGTTATGTTATATTTTTAAGTGTGTATGTGCTTGTTTAGGTTTTTGAGTTTTCGTGTGGGTAGGAGTTTGTTCTTGTAGGCAAATTAAGCCTTAGGCTGCTAATGAAGGTCGGAAATTGCTAAATTTCTTAATTAGGTTTTTATTTATTTGTCATAACAATATTGAAGGGACACTGGTTTTGCTGACGTAGTCTCTGGTGTGCTACATAGATTGTATTTACTCATTAGCAATCGCATATTGCAGTCATTAAAGTCAAAGATGGAAAAGGTTGTTTTTAACTATGAGGTTTGTAACCCTAATCACCAGTATCATCAAAATATCCAACAGCCAACAGCCAACAACTCATTAACTCAATTTTCTTTCAATATGAAAAACACTTCATCACTCTTAAAAACGCTACAGACCTTAGGGTTAGATATGAAACTAAATGGAAAATGAAAATGGATTTCCTAGAGGAATAGCTGTCAAACTAGCTGTGAAAGGTAGCATTTGTTTGGTAGTAAGGTTCCATGGATTATTTTTAGGACTAAGCATTGTAGCGAAGTTTATGTGGATTACACTTGAACAAGCGAGTCACCGGTTCTGCATGATGTAATACACATAAAAGGGGGATCAAGAGATCCTCACATTAAATATTATTAATATGATACATTAAAATATTTGTTAATGCTGCAAGTGTGGAATACAACAGACGATTCCGTAAGGCAAAAATCAATAACTGAATACCAGAAAAAATATTAAAAAACGAACCTGGTTAGAACGTAACCGTCAGTGGCGACCATTATCTCGACATAGTAACCGACTATTTAATGTCTGAAATTGAAGCTCGTGATCTCGGCGAAATTTGGTTTCCAACAAGTTAATCGTCAACTATAAAAATACACTGTACATTAATGGTATCTGCTCTCATCAAAGGAACTCGCGCTGTTTATCTTAACCTCAAAATATTTGCTAAAGTGAACCTAGCTAATGTCCCGCGCTTTTGCTCTAACCTCATCAAAAAAACATTTCACCTCAACCTTTTTCGTCAGCGGACTTAGGCGACAGGATCTGAAAACATAAAATAAAAACAACAACTGAAATTGTCAATAACTGCTGCTCGCCATTGAAATATCCACTACTCCCCGGCTTTCACGCTGACACAACACACACACACTTCAGCGCCTAAATTTACATTAGAATTTATAAACATTGAAATGTGTTCACCCTCAATTTTGTATCAGTTGAAGCTGGCCAAAACAAAGTT
This sequence comes from Bactrocera latifrons, assembly GCF_001853355.1. Taxonomy (NCBI): domain Eukaryota; kingdom Metazoa; phylum Arthropoda; class Insecta; order Diptera; family Tephritidae; genus Bactrocera; species Bactrocera latifrons. Next base: position 1,609,845 of record NW_017537489.1, on the reverse strand, counting down.
CAACGTAAATGAGCAAATTTTTTCAATACTTGCAATACTTGTAAATATATACTCTATATATAAATATTTACATATATATAAGTGCATATAAACTAAATATGTAAATATTTGAACTTTCACACTTGCTGTTGTTCTGTTTGTCCTCCAGCCTTCTAGCCATCTCTCCACTTCATAAGTTTGTCCGTTTGCCAGCTGGAGTCCGAAGCTCTTAAGCTTCTTGAGAAAGAAAGTCTTCTGCCATCTGCAAGTCTGATTGTTCTCATAGGTAAACAAACGGCACTGCGGTGTGTATGACTTTTTTATGCCCTTCACAGTTTGTTTTCGTTCAAATGGCAACAACATTAACTACAACAAAAAGAGCAAAATTACATTACCAAAAGAGCTTAAAGAATTTTCGACCTTTTATTTGATTGCCGTTAGGAGACATTGTGATTCTGCGCCACAGCCAAGACACCGACCCTCACAGAAGCATTTTTCCAGCCGGAAAGCCGATCGGTTTGAGCTTTGCTAACCGTTATTTTGTTGACAGAATGGACAAAATATCTCAAGTTCGATATTTGTATTGACAATGCGGTAAAAATAAATAGATGTGCCTGCATTTATTTATTTTCCTATAGCATACATAACACCAGAGTTACAAGATGAATAGATAGTGCTAAATGAGTGAAATGAGGTTACTAGGATATGTAGAAGCTGCAAACAATACAAGACAATAACAAGAATAAAAATTCGTATCAACAGTGATAAACTCGCACGATAATAATCCTACTTTTCTCCCCAATCTCCTTTGTTGAAAAGTAACACGAACACAATAAAGTGCACCAAGCGGGGGGCGGGGAGTGCCTTTTACTGCACGTGTTCTTCTATTTTCGCCAAAATTATTGACATTGACAAACCTTATTGACATTTGCTTGGCACACTTTTCACATACACACAAATATGGAGAACGTAAATAAATGAAATTCTCCAGAAAAATCTAAACTTAACCGCTCAAAGACCCGAAAGCTCACAGCAGCGAAAGCAGTTATTGTTGTTGTGCGACGTGTTAAACTTTCTAAATATTTTCAGACAAAAAATCTCTACACAAAGCTTCTCAAATGGTGTGGTGTGGTGTGGTGTTCGAAGCGCTGCGGCATTCACTCAGCGACGAGCAGCAGCAGGAGGCATACATACAATCAATTAGTGGGCCAAAGTGAATGTGTGTGTGCTGCTACTAATTCCGTGTTAAATACTCATGTGTGTGGTCTCATTACATGGAGGCTTCCACTATAAAGGCACGCATGGATGAGCAACACACACATACACTCAAGTGTACTACCTCCCGTTTTGGAAATTAGAATGTCAATTTAGCAAAACCCAAATCCGAGGAAACAATACAAATGCATATGTATATGGTGGTTTAAGTGCGCACCTATGCATACAAACACTCGCATACATTCATAGAAAATCCAGTTACACTTTAAAGAGACTGTCTTCAATTCGGCGTACATTTAGACAGTTAGGATAAATTCAGGCATGCGAAAATTATTTATCTGCAAGCGTATGTGTTTTTTGCACGCGCCCTTGTGTATGCTTCAGTTTGTGCGTTTTTGCGGTTTACACAAAATTTAATTCAATCAAGTTGTCATAAACATTTAGAAATAAGAAAAGATGTTAACTTCGGCTACACTAGCGCTAAAATACCCTTCACAAGTGTATTTCTTATGGAATAAATGGATGTAAAATAGTATTTATCTTGATATTTATAAGTCATATTGTTGTGCAGTTATGCTATGTTAAAGTGTACCGATTTAAATATTTTGTTCATAGATTATATGTGAATAAACGAGTATAAAAAAATACTCTTATATTTTCCAGTACATTTTAATTTAATTAAAAGATAAATTTTGACAATTCGTATTTAACAAAAAAAAAAAAAAAGTATGGTAGGGATGTAAAAGGCATTCGCTTCGTGCCAAGATGCCAGGATTGATCCGGTTTATAGTGTATAAGCGAGAGTTAATTGCAGCGCGAGATCGGTGACGAAAAACGTATGTTGATGTACGCACTGTATGTGACGAAATGTGATGGCGAAAGGTGTCAACGCGACGCAGTGTGTAAACGAATGTGGTCCGCTTTCCCCTCTTCCCATCCTTTTTGTTGAGTGGGTTGAATTATGTGGAAGTAAGGTGAGTTGTGTTGAGTGGTGTCATTAGTTGTGGTGAATCGCGCTGTTGTGTTAGGATGCGCCTATTTTACCGGGTAGAGGGGGTGGATGCTTAACTCAATCAAACAATGTGATTATTTTCAATACAAATTCGTCCAACATTTGGTATAGATATCAGGTAAAAAAGTTTTTCCTACACGAGCTTAATTTTGATCGGTCTGTTGGTATGACAGCTATTTGCTATATTCAACGGAAATGATAAATATATGGGTGATCATATCGTGGGATTGGGTACTAATATTTGCCGAACCTCTTGAAAATATCCGGCCAAATACAAAAGTTATTCCTACAAGAGCTTGATTTTAATAGAGCAGTATTTATGATAGCTATACCTTATAGTACGCTAACTGTGGTGGCTTAGTCAAGACAGCAGCTTCTGAGGGAGAGAAAGATGTATGCTAAATTTCAGATTGATATCCCAAAAACTGAGCTACTAGTTCACATATATACAGACCGACAGAGTGACATGCAAGACCAAATCCCATCAGCTTATCATGCTGAACATTCATATACACAAATACTTTAAAGGGTCTCCAGAGTCTCCAACTGGGTCTTGCAAACATAATATACAATGATAAGGATATGAAGATAATTTGTATTAAATTTAATTGAGTGTCCTTCGCATTGCTACTCCCATAGTTTCCGTTGTTCTTCGTCATATATGTACTTAAGTCGCAAGTTTTCAACTGCATGTGTTCATTTTCAAAACTTTACCTTTTACTTCAAGGCATTTTACCAGCGAGCACATATACAAGCAACCGAATATCTGTCTGCGCTTACTAATGTGGGTCATTTTGCTGACAGCCTCTTAGTGGGTTATGAGGTCTATTCCATTAATCATGCTGTGCCAACAATTCTCAGCCATCATAAAGCAATCAATCAATTTAAAAATTTCGGACTAAGAAAAAAGAGAAATCGGATTATACTTGTATGAGTGTTACCGAATAACTGTGTTGTGGGGTGTTGAAATATGGTGTAGCTGTGTGTCATGATGAGAGAGGCTGAGAGTTATTTAGACAATGACCAAAATCAAATAATCGGTTCCAGAATATTTCCGATAAACTTGATATCTGCAGCAGTAAAACTTCAAACTGAAGATAACAAAATCATAAATATTAAGGAAAATTCCAAGTAAGTATGAGAAACTGGAATTGCTGATATGTACATATGATGATTCAAGAAATACAAGACAAGCCTGATTGTAAAAGTATACTAAATTCTTTCTAATGTCTTAATACTTGCATGCATACATGCGTGACAAACCTTAGAAATCCCATTGTACAAAAGTAGCACTTTAAATAGAAAAATGTTTTCCGATTGCAAATTACAATATCAAACAATAATCATTTACGTCTAATAAAGTGCTGTGAGCTTGTTAAAACCGTCAAATGTCAAAATTTTCTGCGAATTGCTTATACGCGATAATTGTAGAGTGGGATCAAAGTGGCATACAACAACATAGAAATACAACTTTAATAACTTTCAGGAAAATACACAAGCAATATTCACAACAATTTTTTTTTTTTTTTTTTAATTTTTTCTTCTTCAAACTTAGTTCAACCTTAAGTCTCACAACTTAAGTCAGAGATGGGTTTACATAGCAAACTTCGGATGTTGATTTAAATGCAATGAAATGAAAGCAATATATATGAGACAGAAAAATATTGATCAGCGCATAGTATAGATATGTAAGGTGTAGATATGTATATACTAGGCAACTCTCATTCCTGTGTATACAAAATTACTAGCGAAATGAAGTATGCCCACCAAATGTTCGGTTGAATTCTATACAAATACGAATTAAAATGCAAATGAAGAACAAATATCCCAAGTTAGCCGAGAAAATAAAAAGGAGAGCCACTAAGGAAGGTTCCTAATTCTCTAACGAATTAACCAATAAAAATAAATGAAAGTAAAAACCTATAAAGGTATTTGGTTTCAGAAACTTTACTTACAAAACAGAAATTTATGTTAAATTTAAAAAGTCAGATTCTTCTCCTCATACACTTGCAACATATATTGAATTCATAATCTTATATAGGAAATTAAATTTCGTTAAGTAAATTAAATAAGAGTATAAAAATTAAAGACGTTGATGGCTCCGTAGAAAAAGTTCCAATGTCCTGCTTGAAAATATAAATTTCGTTAGTCAGATGCTGAAGATAATTGAGGCGGTATCCCTAATTCTGTCGATTGAAAATTACGAATTTTGTTGGTTTCCGACCACACTGAAAAAATGTAAGATGAAAATTATGCACCACCCGGCATGTCTAGGTAGCGAAGCCATATATTTTGATGATTTACAAACACATGCCACTTGCCGTAGAAGCCACTACCACTATTAATTATTGAGGATAACAGCTTTACTTGCAGATTTGTGATTCAAGAGTATGATCTAACGATAAACGGTGTTAAGTTTACTAAGCCAAATCATTGGGACTTTCAGTTTAATTTTCTAACACATTTTCGATATTCGCTAGCACTAAACCTATTAGAATGTTGAGACCACAACTACATTTTTCGAAAAGTAAATTACATACTATATGTTCCTATATTTGGCGCATTTGGAAAATTCGGTCGATAGAAGATTTTCCAGGTCTAAAGCCACACTAACAAGGTCCAGACAGTTGGTTAACGTTGGGTTTCGGTCTTCAACACACCACACGCTATAAGACCTTATAAGCGATATTAACGAGGCTTTGGCGCAGATTTTTTAAATGTCCCCCAACTAATTTCTTAGAACAGAAAGTGAAGAAAACAAACGATGTTTTACGCACCCAAATAAACATGTATGAGTGTATTCTGTGTCTCATCATAAAAAGGTCATCTTAAACTGAGCGCATTATTGTTTAGTTATTATTAGTAGACGTTGTCTGAACATAATTTGCCAGCTGAACTCGAAGACATCGCCAGGATTAAGCATTAATGAAAACAAAAATCAAGAGACATGAGATGAACTTGATTTCATCCCCCAGCGCTCTCCATAATGATATATGGATTACAGCAAGCCTATCAGGAAATGAATGCCTGCTTTTGAGTATACCAGATTTTAGTGTATAATATAATACATAAAAGTCCGCATTTTCGTATTGCCAGATAGGCATTTGTTGACTCCGAACAACAAGTGTCGCCAAGAGAACACACCCCAGAATAGCTTGGTGGCGTTTAAGTTGCTTCGTGTCTATTAACAAAACACTACTAGCATATTATGGTGTCCAAAAACAGTCAATACAGTGGACTTTAAACAGGAAACCTGCTACTAAGAAGGAAAGTACATTAAATGGAATAAATGTCGTAACGTTCATATACATGTAACTACAAACTGATTGATCAAAATCAACAAATAGATTGTTTATACTCTTTTGTTTATAAAAAAAAGCATCTGTGAAGGCCTTATAGCTTTGGTGCAGTCGTATTTAATTTTTTTTTTCTTGTTAATCATAGGTAGGTAGTTACGTGGGATTGCAGAACTGTTGTCTATCGGGCTCAATTAGCACTTGATGTGCCATTTTGATACACCATTCGTAGAATCTCCTGTATCTGCTATTACGTATCACATTCTCTCTCAAACCATTTTGAGGTTTCGATGAAACTATTTATGTTTGATATGCTTATAGTAGAAATCCATTCAAGATTGGTGCTTGATGAATTCCAAGTGTTTAGTGGCGGATCTGTGCTAGAGCTGGGCATTCACAGAGAAAGTGGAATATTGTTTCATTGCTCCCTGCTAACCCGCAGCCTCGGCAGATGTCGTTGTAGGGCATACACATTCTGGAAGCATGTTGACTAAATGGTCAGCGCCCTGTTGTGGTAGCTTTTACTCTGTAGATACTTTTTCTTGACCTATTTAATAAGTAGTTGGCCATAATTACTTAGTTATGACGCATTTCGTAATGTTTTTACACCTGTTATTTGCAACTTGTTGAAATTGTCTTTTGATCTCTCTTTTGAACAATCCTAGCGGGCTTGGCATTAGCTCCGCCTCGGACTCGTTGAGGAAAGCTGCTTCTTTTGCCAACTCGTCTGCTTTTTCGTTACCAAAAATGTGCCTGTGACCGGGAACCCAAATCAAGACTCGTTGTAGCTTGTCTTTTATTGAGCTTAGTGCTTTCGTGCAGTTGTGAACTATACTCGAATTTGTCATGTGTGAAGACAAGGCCGGGAGCGCCGACTGGCTATCCGTAAATATAGTTGCCCCATGGCAACTCTCATGGTTTTCTAATAGAACTTGGCAGGTTTTTTCTCTGCCCAGTACTTCTGCTTTTAAAATGCTAGCCGAGTTCGGAAGACCTACAGAAAAAGATATGCCTAGATCAGCGGAGAATAACCCTGTGCCTACTTCGCAGTCCATTTTCGGTATAGACTGAGATGGTATTCTCCTCTCCTATTAAACCTCTTCTTCATTCTCGTTTAGATGATAACCGCGCCTGGGAGTGTCTATTGAAATCCAGCTTTGTGAGAATATATTCTGATTTATTAATGGTAAGCTTGTTCCAACCACCCAATTATTTTATTCTTACCGCCGCAAAAACTGCTGTTTTGTGAATAAAAATCTCCATGGGTAGTTGATGCAGAACCTTATTGAGCGCATCAGTCGGACGTGACCTGATTACACCAGTAACACCCGCACATGCTGCTCTTTGTATTCCATTCAATTTTCTAATGTTGTATAGATTAGCGCTGGCCACCATACCAAAGCTGCATATGTAAATATAGATCTTATGACAGCCGTATACATCCACATGATTAGACAAGGTTTGAGCAATTCTTGCTGACGTGCGCATTCACACTTATGCGGGAATTGTCGAGACATAAAAGGTAAACATTTTATTTAATTTGTTTGAATTAGTCACCACCGAACATAAATGCGTTGCCAGCGAAAAGACGATTCCCTTTATTGTCGCGTTTATTGACGAGTAAATATGTATTGACACTTGTGCGTTTGTGTTTTTGTATAACGAGATTCTGACAAAGAGCAAACGCCAAATACAAAGGAAAGTTTAGCAAACGCCACCACGCTGTTAGTGTTGTGGTCGACTGTGTTAACAAAATAGTTTGGCGCGCTTTTTGCACAAACATTCACAACATGTGTGCCCACGAACAATACGTTCCACACTTAAGGAATACATTACCTACTTCAACTAGAAATTTCACGATTTTAAAATTAACATACTAATCTATGTAATCTATTTCACATTTCTGTACATGTTCCACAATATGTTGCACTTTTGACCAAAGAAATCCGGTAGTTGCAAGCATCATGTGGATGCCATTTATGCCCGCCAACAACAGGGAACATGTGTGAACATGTTGCGCCATGCTTGGTGACAATTTCAAATATTTTCTTTTACACACACACAAACACCATCACACCAAGACAAAAAGAAAACACATACAGAAGGAGAAAAAATAAAAAAAGCAAAAAACAAAAAAAAAAAAAAAAAAAAAAAAAAAAAAAAAAAAAAAAAAAAAAAAAAAAAAAAATGAAAATCGGAAACAAAAATGGGAAGTGCAAAATGAGAAATGGAAAAATGGCAATAATACAGAAATTTATTATATTAACGGCGTTGACAAGTGTTGCATATGAAATGTTGAAGATGTTAGATAACCGCATGGGAAAAAGTTTTCGCTATTTAATATAAAGTTTTAGTGTGTAGCTGACAAAAGCCTGTTACTGAAGCAAATTTCAAGTAAAAAAATTAATAAAAGGCACGAATAGCCAGGATTATATCATTAAACCTGAGTGAGTAACATTGGTTAGTAATCAAAAATATAAAAATATTAATTGAATTAAGTATTGTTTTGTTAAATATAACATAGCCAAGCACTCGTACTCCGAACTAACCAAGAAGAGGCTGTCAAGCTCTCAACTTTTGTTAAAAAAAATTCTGAAAAATGAAAAAATTATTATGTAAGTAAAACGTGAGTTATATCCACAAAGCGGAAAGTTTTCACTGTAAACAAAACTTAACACTAACAGAAACGGTATTATTTTGAGTATAAAGGAATTTGTTGCTTCAATGTTTAGCAGATTTACCGTAAGCATTTTAACAAAAACAAAGCAAAAAATTCAATTTCTACAACAAAAGTTGATCCACACTTCCAACCCTTTTACGGTTTACTCGCCTAAATAACGGCGTTCCATTAGCCTTTCGTAAAAAACAAAATATTTATAAAATGGTAGACCTAGAGACACGCACAACCGATTGCCGTGAGCGTTAGAGGGCACCAACACACACACACATACACAAAATTTAGTGTCTGCGTAAAGGAATTTAGTTCCTGATACAGTTTATTTATCGCAATACTTGCACTCTAATGGTGGTTCTAAAGAATTTGCTCTCGTTTATATATTTGTGTAGGAATGTATGTGTAAAGTGTGTTTGCATTAAAGCAAATCACGTTTTCCTGCAATCATTCATGTCCGCTTACACTGCCAAAAAGGTAAAAAGCTAATGCAAGCAGAAAAACTAAAATGACAATGATATACCTTCACACAAAGACAGGCATTGTTAATATGTAMWTATGTATRTACGATCGATGCCAGTAARTAATGCATAATTTTAATCCTMTTGATTCTGTGGTTGRTATGAGTATATGTTTTTATATTTTAATTATWATTTACTATTTTACCATTACTGTGAACGCAGGATGGAACGCAGGATATATCTATGTATCATATGCTAATTTTCGTTCGGATTGTCTATTATAAACTCGTTACATTCGAATACCATCAAAGATTGTTTCCCTTACACCGATGCTTAAGAGTAAAAAACTTAGGTATTCTCCTGAAAAGAAGTTTGAATAACAACTTTTCATAACCTCAGCTAACTTTCCATTCAATACTTTCTAATTTGAACAAAAAAAAAAACGTTTGCAAATAATTTCTAACAGTTTTCATCTTCCGATAGAGCTGACTGTTTAACATAGCCTTAAAACTCGACTTTACCTCGGAGTCGCCATAAATTTGTTGTCTTGTGTGTGTGTTTTGTTTTGCCTTTCTTTGGGTATGATTTTTAATTTTCGCGTTAAGTGCGTTAAAGTTCATTTGGTTAAGCATAAAAAATTAATTTATTTGTAAGCACAGTAAGGGTGTCTCTGAAACTGTGGCAGGGTAACCGGAAATTTAATTAGGTGTTGGGGTTATTTCTTTCTCCATTCTTTTCCCATTGCAAAATGAGTACACGCACACTATATAAATAAATTTGATGTTAAAGTATTTTGCTGTCTGTCTCCAATGACTTAAGCTTTAAAACTTATGGTTAGAATGCATGAATAAAGAGACGAAGAAAAGTGAGATTTATTACATTAGACAAAATTAAGCCGAGTGGATTTATTGCCATTACGTTAATGAATAGAATCAAGATTGACGCAGGACACAGGACTCATTGTATGTTTTTATACCCTGAACAGGGTATATTAAGTTTGTCACGAAGTTTGTAACACCCAGAAGGAAGGGCCGAAGACCCTATAAAGTATATATATAAATGATTAGTATGTCGAGCTGAGTCCATTTAGCTATGTCCGTCTGTCTGTCTGCCTGTATATATACGAACTAGTCCCTCAGTTTTTAAGATATCGTTTTGAAATTTTGCATACATCATTTTCTCTTCAAGAAGCATATAAACTGAACGAACGAAATAAAGTTCTTGTATTGAAACACATTTCACAAGATATATTCTCAAAATTTGGTATAAATTATTTTCTAAGTAATAAGGGGCATTAATGGGCTGAGAATTTTTAGATGGACTTTATATTTACTTTACATACGTACCTGTATGTACACATATACCATACATATACATTCTGTGGTGAAAGTTAGAAATCGCCTGAGGCTATGAAACATAAAGTTTTTAGTTCTAAGTTGCGGTATCACCTTATGGTATGATGGTCAAAAGTAAGTCAAATAATATAAAATTAAATTTAATTTAGCTTCGAAACTGCCCGCCTATTCGTCATCCGACTCCCTTTCTTTAAACAATGGACGCCTTTCACAGAAGACAAATAAAGTGAACGCTTGGGTGAAAAGGGTTAGCTGAAAAACTCCTTCACAATTTCAATAAAATGTACGAATATTTACAGAGAAAGGAGCGCATACATACCATACGCATACACTACATATACTCGTTCCTTCAGTGGTTCTTATCATTTCTCGTTTCTCGTTACACGCACGAACGCTCACGCCGCAACAACGGATTTTTTCATAAACGTGTACACTTCCTTACTAACTGACTTACTTTTTTGAAAAGCCGCAAATGCCAATAGAATTTTCATTTTACGCATCTACAGAAAAAAACAAGTAATTTTTCAGGGTTGTAATTTTTTGTGTGCACATTTATGGAAAGAGGGCTGGCAAGGATGCTACTAATGATATAATTTTGTGGAGATAATGAAATAGAACAAAACAAATTTTGCGAGATAACAAGGCAGCAAAACTTTTGTGGTTTAATCGTCCAACGTGTACTCTATAATCTTCAACCGTTTCAGTAGATAGCTACAAGGAGTATTATGGACTTTTACTCCATACCCAAATATGCTTAAATATTTGGTTGATAGAGGACTATCCAACAGCTATATTGCAGCTATGCAGATATGTAATCACCCATTTTTTTCATGTAAATATGTAAAATAATATTTAGTGTCAATAGTGTTTGTAAAAAATCGTTTAGAGCCAGAAGAATTAGCAAAAATAAACCTATCTGATTTCCTTCGGTGCTGACTTAGCCTTTTTTCGGCTGATTTCATTTTGTTTAAACGGTAAGTGTTCCCTTTAATTTCCGAGGCTAATAGCACCCACCACTGGTTGCATTTATTTAAACACTTGCTCTTCAGTATGTTTGTAAGCTTGTTCGGCATTTTTTTCGGGTATATAAAACGACCATGAATTCGTTGCAATCCCGTCACGCTCGTGGGCAAGTGAAGTAACCTTATTTTATTCAGCGATGTTTCTTTTCTTATTGACATTCACTTATTTATGCTCACGCACATTATTACATTACAAATTTATAGAAAAGTAAAGTCTTGTCTAGGCGAATAGATAAAACAGTTTTTTTCTTCACATTTTCATTTGACAGATGGAACGTGAGAGAAATCAAATGCTATATTGAAAGATGGTGAAAATTAAATTTGTTTTCTTCTTTAACTTTTAATATTTGTGCATGATTGAAGTTAATCAGAGAGAAAGAATTGTTGTATTGGTTGTGCTCTGTTGGAAAAGAAACCCAAGAAGCTTTTCACATTTGCCGGAACTCAGAGCAAACGTTAAAGCGGATGTGATTGCAATCTAAATAGAGTATTTGCATTGCTCCTTGAGCATTCTCTCCAACAGCACAGCGGTAATCCTAGCTTTGAGCTTGTTCACTATGGACTTAAAGTTAGTTAAAAAGCTGTCTGGGCATGTGGCCATAGCGGCGTCGCTGAAACCTACAAAGTCGATGAACCCGCAAGAAAGGGAACCCTTCTCCCAATCCCTTCGGATTGGTAACGAATTGAGTCTCCATTGTCTTTTTGCATTCTAGTAATGTACCTCTTGATTTCGCGAAAGCTTTGCAGCGGTCGGTCAACAATTAAGCAATAAGCCTAAACATTTGTCGGACGTTAAGTGTCAATGTTTTATCACAGAAGGTGGGGTGGAAATATTCAGTCACGTTCTCCTCCATTGTCCAGCCTTTGCATAACTAAAGTTGATTTCGGCCACTTCAACAAATTTGTGGTTGTCTCAAGGTGTAGTTGAATCTCGTTGATTTTTTAAATTTTAACGTATGTTCAGATGAAGTTTATCAAAAAATTTGGACAATGGTGCACAATGACATAAATGCAAAATTTAATATGTGTCTTTAGTTACGCTTCAGCGCAAGCGTAGGTCGAAACGACAGTTATTTTGCTGATGAGAATGCAGATAAAGAGAGAATTTTATTAATCTAAGTAATTCGGAAAGAGATGAAATGGGCGCATTTTTATAAAAAATGAGCTCACAAAATATTTAATTATTCCTTAATATTTATTATTAACTTTCAATAAGCTCGTTTTGGGATGATCATCAGTTCCTTCACTCCAAACCGTGGCTCTATGCGATGGTGTAATACACCAGGTGTATCACCATGTTCTCATGCAAACTCCTCAATGCAGCCAAATAGAACTTTTTATTGACCGCCAATTGACAAATTCGTACGACACCAAGTTTTTTAAGCGTCTTTCGTGTTTTTTTTTTTTTTTTTTTTTTTTTTTTTTTTTTTTTTTTTTTTTTTTTTTTTTTTTTTTTTTTTTTTTTTTTTTTTTTTTTTGTGGTTACATCTCCGTTGTTTCTCCATTGTTGACTTGTAAACTCATAAACCTCATACTCTTTCTGAAAAAAAAAAAATTTGCTTTATCGGGACGAGCACAGAACCCGTTTCATACCCAAAATATCCATCAACATCATTCGGACGGACTCGCGAAAGATGTTGAGTTTTCTTGCCATATCTCTAACACTTTTCTTTCGATTTTCAAGCACTATATCCTTCACATTTTCAAGAACGGGACATGTCCTCATCGATCTTTCAACCATTTTGGAAGGCTTTGTAAAACTGAACCGACGTAAACCTTTTCCAACAGTCGCAACGATGTCGTATACGAAATTTGGTTATAAATACAAAATTTCAAACAAATTCTTTGTTCAGTATTGTTATCCATTGTAAAACTTACATCGTAACGTTAAGCAGCTTCTGTAAACAAAATGGTTGACAGATTTCTTTTATATATGTCACAGTAATTAAGAACAGGCCTACCAACTTAGCAACATACATTTTTTTGGTATATCATTTACAGGGGGATTTAATTACATTTACCGCTACAAATAAGTTGGAAAAACTTACCGGAGCAATTTATGGTTACACCTTCTTGTACAACATTTCGAAGCGGCCCTTATAGAAATATGTATTGATATCATAATCAACCCTGGCTTGCGAGATCAGGTCGAGTCAAACTCTAAGCTGTGACAACATTTTTATCTAATTCAGATAAGAAATAAAAGTTTATAGAATCATTTTAAATAAAAACATCTCATAGCAATCGATTAACTTCGGAAGAAGTCTTGAGACTACAAAAGTGTACACAATTACAACAAAAATTTCCCAAATATATATCCCAATGATGTGCTAAACATGTTTTGGCACTAAAAGTGTTAAATGCCATGTATTTATCTTGGCAGTTGGTTTACCCCACAAGGAACAGAATTTCTCCAAGAAGACGTCACTTGTTTATATTTTAACTAACACTAAGTAGATATTACTTACTAATCAACAGCAAATCCGCAAGTCAGGTTATTTCAATTGTATTACTTTGTCAAAAAAGTCTTGCGGTATTTTTATTGAATTTTCAATTGTTCATAAAACTTTTTTTGATGACTCATGCCCAGCTCTTGACCGATACTGCGGCTGCTACTATGCCGGTCTCTTTCGACCAATTCAGCGATTTTATCGCAATTTTCGACGACAGGCCTTCCGAAGCGGCTTGAGATGCATTTTTGCCGTTATGGTAGTAGTACTAGTAAAATATGCCGTATTTTCTCTTTATTTTGCTCCATGTTTGCGACGCTATAACTCACGAACGACTTAAAAGAAACGACAATCAATCAAACACGTGTTAGTGCGTGAAATGAGCTTTCCAAAAAGGTATAGCATGACCCGATGCGACGAATAAAACTAGAGCTACGCACTCTCAGCGCCAACTAGCGAAAATACCGCAAGACTTTTTTAACAACATAATATTATGTTTTTGTTTGTTAATCTACAAATGTGCTTCACACAAAGCTATTTGCTAACTTGCCCGTGAAATGCTTCCCTTTTTAATTTTGCACAATAGAAGCAATTAAAGTTCTTTAGATGGACCCAAGGATATTTCTAAGTTTCTATTATTATTTTTATATTTCTAAGTCTGAACAATGAGCGAGCGCGTCAAGTTGGCTAGCTGGTCACAATGCATATGGTTTACAGTTATGTACACAGAAGTATCGTACTACATCTGTACCGGCATTCAGTGGATTGAAAATTATGAAACAATTTTATGCTCGCCGTCAGCCATACAATAATGTGAGGACATGCGATAGCCAACCGAAGATTAAGAATGAGTTGGGTGATTCACCATTTTTGGTAAAAAAAAAAAGGTATCATCTGCGTTTATTTTTTATAATAACATGATCGGAAAACTGCTCAGACCACAAGTAGTTCTCAACACAGCGCATAATCGTTTTGTTCACATTACAAATATGACATTTCATAGATATTCCTAAGTGAGTGATATCGGACTACAGGCACGCCTACTTCGTATATAACACAATTTTAGACTTCATTTGATTCTTTCATTTTATACAAGTCAAGTAGCAATCAATACAACGAGATAAAAATTTCCACCTTTGAAATGTGCCAATATGTGAAAAAATTGTCGAAATTCGAACCGAAACTGTTGAAGCCTCTAGGTACCGAATATGTGGACCCCAGTGTCTATAGTAGACTTTTAACGGAAAATATCAGTCAACGTGTAAAATATACAATTGAAATTTAAAGAGAATCCTTTCCTGGCGAGAGTTAGAGCATTTAATGAGTTTCTTACATACATATATATTAATTCATCCAATATTATTAAGGATTAGTTGGACAAATGGGCACTTAGATATTAGTGGTATGATCTCCACTAGTCGGAATACCGAATTGTTAGGGTTGTATGCGCGTGAATTGTTTAAACGGCGAAGGCGTTTAACTGTGAATTAGGGTTAGTTTTTAGTATGACTGTTGTGTTTTGTGCTGTGTATGTTTTGTGTGTCAGTGGGGTCCAACCCCACCTACTATACTGGCAGCCAGTTCAGACCAGTATGGAAGCACAAGTGGTAGTAGTTTCGGCCACGAGGTCTGACCGGAGACTTAATTCTGGTACCACGGGGAGCAGGAGCCCTTGGAGGTAACTCCAACCTGCTCATGCGGACTGGCCGTAATCAACAGATAAATTTTTAAATTTGTAAACGGAGAGTTAGGTTCAAAACTAATTCCAGCCAAATGGTTGGGACTAAATTTTCAACAATGGGTTACTACACTAAGCCTAACGATTCACCAAAATAATTCAATGTAACTGGATTTCCCTGCAAAGTAGATTTGTGTAAATATATACATTATATGTTCAAACGTCTAAGAGAGTATGTAGCGAATGGCATTAAGATTTAGGCTTTATCGTCCTAAGCGGTATTTAAACATAACTTATCGTTTATTAGGAGAAAAACTGAAGCTTAAAGGAGAGTTTGCAAAAAAAATCAACTTGGAAAATAACATATAACGATATATTATATATATATATATATCATCCAAGAATATTATATAGTGGATAATATTTAGTTCCAAATTTTGTGAAGATGTCTTGCCGTTATTATTAGTTTATATGGAGCTATATGCTATAGCGTTCCGATATCACTGATTCAGACAAAATAACAGTTTTTTGAAGAAAAATTGGCGAAAGCAATACCCACACACATATCTGCATATCCGTCTGAGTGTAACAAAATTCGATTTGGCAAACTTGTGCAGAGTATAAAAATAATAAAAAAAACCGCATAATTGGCATCAAGATGTAAGCAACCGTAAATGTTAAGCTTCGGAAAAAAACGTTTTAATAACTTTTCTCTGAATTTCCAGAAAATGTATACAAAAAGGCAACACATGCAATGCACTCCTGTTTCCTGTAAATTTTAAGATTACGTAAGGCAATACCTGCATAAGCCCTAATGCATCTAATTAACTACATACAAATGCTAAGCAACTTTTTATAAGTGCGTATATTATACGGTATATGTTCACATTATGCATGCTTGTTGCTTTTGGCCATGTTTCGTTACGTCTACGCCAACTTGAGTCCTTACGCGATGGCTAGAGAGTTTTCTTTAGCCTGGCTGTGGTGAATTTGTCGAATCGTTTTACAACTACGGTAGGGTGAAAATTGTTCGTTAATCAGAACGTGACTTGTTACTTCTCATATAATAAAAATATATTTAAAGAAGTCTACACAGACATATACATTTATATTTGAGTATTTAGGCGCACGTATTCAGTAGCCACAACAAGCAGTTGAGTCTGTCTTCAAATTATCCCTATTTTACGATCATTTTTTAGATGCAAATGACAGCTGTGGTGGCACACCGTGTGCATATAACATGAAAATTGACGAATAAAAAAGCACAAAAGTCAAATATATACTTTTTACATCAACCAGTGAATGCGCAGCTTTTATACAGTTGCTGCTTATTGACATGGAAACAATAAATCATTTATTGCTTTTTATAGCCAACACAATTTGAGAGCAAAGCTTTGCGCCATCTGGCGTTTAGAGTGTAAAAATCTTTCGAAAGCAAATACACCTCGACTCCATGTTCAAAATACAAAAAGTATTTTGTTAGTAATAATATATCTAATTTTCTGATCTCGACAAAAAGTAGCTGATATGAAATTTGGTGAAATTGGGTTAAACTGTCAAAGGGTAGAAAGGGATTACAATTTAAAAGAGGAACACCTGTTAACGACAGTTGCTTGAGCAACGTTGTCAGATCCATTTCCAGTATATGTGGGAACGTGACAAACTGTTTTGTCCATTTAAAGGCACTTCCGAACATCCGGAAATCCCCTAATCCACAAAAAAAAAAAAAAAAAATAAACTTACTGGGGAGTAGAAAGGTAATAACAGCATTTGTGCTATGGCAAAATCCTCGTGAGAAATAAAAAAAATTCTAATAGGTTCAAATTGCTTCCATAATTCGTCGAGAAAATATTCTTGAAATCTGCAAGGGTGCTTTCGAAAGCACTCTTTTCATTATTTAGGAGTTTCCAACAACTTGGCGGTTATGTAGAAGAATATGTGAGATTTTGGTTCAATGGATATTTCTTAGTTCAAGTCTTTTGGCCAATTTATGTAGTCAAAACTAAGATAAATAAATCATAATAAAAATGCAATATCTGTTAAAAGAGATATTTCTGACAAGACTGGAGAGTATTTATATATTACTTACTAAATTAATTTTTATCAGACATCGTTTAGCTTTACAAACTGTCGAAGAAAGAGCTGGAAATATGCTACAAATCTATAGTCCTAAAATAAAAGTCAATAATTGACGCATCGAATTTCTCAATCTCCAGTTTTTTATGTTATATACTACTTTCTAATTGTATTTTGAGTCTTAAATACATATCTTCGAAAAAGAGATATTAGTGTTTCTAATTCAATGCCCACCAACTACATATGTATACGTGCGGATGTGAATGTAAGCCTTTATGACTTTTCGACCGACGTTTATCAACAACAATCGTTTAGAATTTTACATATCATCACCCCACTTTGTTACATATCCAAATAAGCGGGAGCGGACCTACAGCGCACTTACTAATTAGAAGTAAACAAAAGGCAGGAAAGAGGGATTATAAGTATTTCGTTGATTTTAATATCGGCAGGCCATAATATTCACATCTTCATTCGGGAAGTAAGCAGCAAAAGTCGCCAACAAAACATTCCATCCGCTGAAGAAAAGAACAACTCACTTTAGTCTCAGCCAAAAAGGGGAGCTGAAGGCAATGTGATAGAAAAACAATTAGAGGAGCCTCCCAAAGCCAAAAATACTGTTAGTAGAAAATGTCCGCATGAACGCTTATGACGTCGTCAAGCATATTCATCAATGAAACCAATTAAGCGAAAATGGAAACGCATTTCGTGAGGAAAATGTTTAGCATCCAGCAAAAAATATATTAACATATTTGCTTAAAGGATTAGGGTATAGGTCAATTGAATTGAGAACTCTATATAAACTTTCAGCTTTTGAGAAATTCTTCTAAAAAACAATTTTGTAATGTAAGTTGGAGTTGGTTCGGTAAAAAAATTTGAGGTCTTAAAGAACGCGCATTTCTATGGTCTTCTAATTAGATCCAAGGTCTCAAGTTGTACCAAAAATAGTCTCCATATGGTGAAGATCAAATTTGTCCCGGACAGGTCTTAGTCTTCGCACTTTCGTCAGTGCCTTGCTATAACAAGACCAATTTTCGGGAATCATAAATAAAAGGTTCTGTTGAGTAGAAACCGATTAAGGAATGGGTCTTCAATGATCTAGTGGTTTCGCTCAATAATTCGGCATAGCAGAATAATGAAACTATTTTGATCGTTTCCAGCTAGTTGAAGTGGATCATTTATTGTGAATCTGATAAAACCGACAGTCTACAACTTTATCAGAACTGTGTGATCTCCACTGCTTCAACTATTTTTGAACTGCGCTCTTACAGTGAATTGATGCAAATTTACCTCAAGCTTGCATTTGTTGCCTGCAGTGAGCCCCTATTGCACTGACGATATTCTCATGTCATGTCATTTCAAGCAAAATAGGACCGTCCAATTTTCCTAACACGTTTAATTCGAAGTCTGCCAATACGAGATTATAGTATTTTGTCGTTTTAGGAGTACCTGAATGTGATTCTACAAATCCAAAGCATTACTAAGCTGAAACCAATAACCAATAACCAATCTTTGGCATATGCCGTCACAGGAGGAATACTCACCGTACAATCTAAAGTTGGATAGTGGCTAAGACTCAGCACTTATCGAATTAGCCTCGTGTGTATTTTCAGGTTGTTTGTCATTGTTTGTTGTAGTCAAGCGCTTTCAGAAAATATATAAAAATGAAAGTATGTCTGTATGTTCCGGGTAGGCTCCGAAACGGCTGGATCAATTTCAATGACACTTTCAGGAAATCTTTAGATTGACCTAACGAGTAATCCTGTAAAGTTTAGTGACGATCAGAGTACTTTTTTGTTGTATTTTTCATCACCAATTATGTTTCTTCACAGAATCATTGTAACAAATAAAAAATGGCACACAAAAAGCAAGTATTGGTAAAATAACCTCAAAATCAACCTCAAATCGTAACAGAATATCTTCAAGAAGAATTAGAGAAACTAAAAAAAAAAAGAAAAACCTGAATCACGGCATCAACAAGATGGTGAAAAAAAAATCATCTTCGCGAGTTACAGAGACAGTCCAAAAACGTACGCAATTACTGTTGAACGAGATCATGTTGACTATATGATGATGGTGAGAGATTACTCTAAATTGTTCATTTTAAAATTCCATTAACATCAGATCATTTTCACTATTCCTTATTGGTAATCAACATTAATAGTCTACAAATACCTTTTGTTTCATATGTGCTTATTAAAGTCCTCAATTCACAGATAATTCACATTTACCATGCCCAAGCCATGCATCGTACTTTCAATTCTAGCATTAACTTGAGCCCGATATCAATTGTTTATATCAATTTTATTTACACATTTAAAGTTGTACAACAAATGTAATGTGTTAAAAAATATTAGATATTTTTAGGTACAAAATGCACTATCTTTGACTTACAGGTCCATTTGCTTTGAAAATAAAAAATTTATTGCAAAACATCAAAAAATTCCACATAAAATATTTGTGAAATATTTGATAATTTAGTATGCACATATGTTTGTGCGTGCCAATAGTACCCAATTAAGCCCATAATTACAAAGCACATTCTCCGAAAAAAGTTATTGACGCAAAATATTTAAATCTAAAAGAAATGTATACCGTTATATATTCATTAATGCATAACTTTGTATATATGTATATATAAAGGTGTGTGTGTTGCTATGTGTGATTGAAGGAAACCTGACACGTCAAATTATAAAAAAATTTTAGGTCACCTTTGCATGCCAGCCAATACTAGCTCCTGAATAATGGATGAGACTTTTCGTAGTTACGCATATACATACATATATTTGCTCATAAATACATATATTAGCAATATTCCAAAAGTGTTTAACTTATTGACAGCACTTTCTTTGATAATCCCCTGAAGATGACTGCGAAGCGCGAGTAAATTTATATGAATATTAGAACATATGTATATACTATGTACCTAGCACCTAGTGTCAAAAGCGAGAATGACTCTGCATAGATCAATGACCTGACCTGACAACGTGTCTTAACAAGCATACTAAGTATGTGCAGTCAGGGCATGTTTCCTCGAAGCGCACTTGACTTCAAAGTCAATCATATAAATTTATATAGACTCCCATATACATACATATGTATATAACTGCGCTACCCTATATTTTCTTAGAAATAAATATTAGAAAGAGCAAATTTTATTCGAAGCAGGCATATGCTCATTTCTATTTTATGTCCCTCAATGTGAATAGGTTCTGTTGCCATGGTACAATGAATGGTGAGCTAAATCACAAATACAAATTATAATATACACATACATCTACACAACTACACTCATATACACCTACGTAAATGCATCCGTTATAATCTTGAATTTGCTTCGGTGTATTGCAGATGAGAGAAAAATGTTCGCTTGAAATATTAAATCAAGAGTTTGTTGCCATAACGGTATATATAACATTGTAAAGACATTTTTACATAAATATTGACAATGCTGAATATCATTATTTACGATATCGCTTTGAAATCAGATCCCTTCACGTCACAAAATCTCAGCGGTATGCGAGAGAACCTCGAGAACGAAACTCTTAGAAGGAGAAAGAGATGAGAACTGATAATAATATTTGAGTATATGAGCTGTAGAGGGAAGAATTATTTTTGTATTAAATTGAAGACTTTACTTAAAAAACTAAATTGACCAGATTATATGATATTAGATATGCACCGTTTTGCTCAATAACTTGTTGAGGATTTCATAATAGCAATATCTTAGAAACCCTCGTGCCTTTTGATAAAAAAGCACGAACGATTTTTACTCGCTTTGTTGAGGAGAACTTTTCACGAGCAAAATCATTCGCCAATAACAAGAACTGATCATAACCGCTTGGCGGCAGGTGCTCCCGGTTCTCGTATTGAGTCATTATAGATGGGTGTGGTTTGTCCTTGTGTTGATCGAACAAAGTACCTCTTCTATTGCACAAATTTGGGTACTCACTTCCTTCGGACGTTCAAATTGTTGACAGCACAGGTCCCAATTAAGAGTTTAGATAGGAACTCTTATTCGATTATTATCTGCCAGTTGCACAAACACATAACAAAACTATTTCTCATTATCGCAAGTGACACTTTTCATCACCAATAACCATCCGCTTCAGTAAAGAAGCATTGCAATTGAATGGAAAATCGAATCGATTACTTGATAATTTTTAAATTAAAAACACAAAATCACTGAAACACGAATATATTTAACTTGATCCACTTTAAAATAAATTTGGGATCGATCTGTTTGATTGAGAACTCCATGAGTTGGGCCACAGGCCTGCATTTAAGCATTTCAAATATCATCTCGAAGAAGGATCGATAGCAGCTTGTTTCAAGTTATTTGTTGCTAGCTATTGCTGCGCTCTTTCAATTGGATTTGAAGAAAACAGTTCCCACATTCAAAGCAAAATGTTCAAGGTGACTCTTCAACTGTATCCAGTTTTCTTTAAGGTTCTAGAAGAGACCATTCGTTCATATATTTTATCAATATTAATCCGTTCAAGCCTATTCTAGTTTCACTGTTATCATTCACCTTTCGCAGAAATATGTCATAAAGTTTTAATTTAATTATAATCCTTAACACTTTTTGTTTGGCAGCAAATTCATTTAATTTAATCCGCTTAGTGAAGTAACTTCGACATAAAGATTTTGTCAAACAACATTCAAATTATTTCCAAATCGAAAAATATAATCTGAATAACAGTGAAAGTATTTATTTTATGCTTCAATGTGCCAAAGCTGCTATCTTATTAGTTCAATGAAATCTAATGAATAGTGTAAACAATAAATAACAAGTTTACAAACACTAAAACAAAGAGTGTGGCAAGTGGGCGTCGAAGCAACAGCCCACGACCAGATGGCAAGTGACTAAACAAATGACCACTTCTGCTACTATTTCGAAATTACGTCATTGGGTGTTTCAGCAATGATTACAAAGGGATTGTAATGAAATAACTTGGATTCCGGCACAAAAACGTACTACTTATGACGATATTCCCACGAACTTACAAAGAGAATTGAGGAAGCGCTAATTCTATACAAAAATATGTATATATATATAAGTGTGAGCGTGTGGTGTGAAAGTTGCAATTTATTAAATACATTAATCTGCCGATTTATAATTTGTGGTTACGCCATTTACTTAAATGTTTACAAATATTTATGTGCTTTGGCCTTCGTGTGGGTGGGAATTTGTCCTTCTAGACAAATGTAGTTTTCGGTTGCTAATGAGGGTCGGAAAATGCTAAGTATTGTATCGTCTTAATTAAGTTTTAATTTATTTGTCACAACGATATTATAACTTGACGCTTGTTATGCTGACGTAGCCTAGGTTGTGCTAGGTATATCTTGTACAAGTTACGCATTATATTCAAAAATGAAAAGGGTTGATTCTACTATGAGGTTTGTGACCCTAATCACCAGTATCCTCAAAATATCCAATAGCTAACAACTCATAAGCTCAACTTTCTTTCAACAACAAATAACACTTCAACACTCTGCAAAATGACGCAGATTTTTGAGGTCAGATATGGAACCAAATGGAAAAGAAAAAGGGTATATTTATAGAATCTGCGTTTATTAGAAAAATAACTGTCAAACTAATTGTGAAAGGTAACATTTGTTTGAAAGTAAGGTTTTATGGATTAAGTTGTGCTTGGTTTCAGGACTGAGCTTTGTAACAGACTTTATGTATATTACACTTGAACAATCGAGTCACTGATCTTTTATAATGTCATACACATAAAATTGAGCATCAAGAGATCCTCATGTATTGACGAAGCGTCTATTAAATTCTAATTTCTAATTTCGGCTTTCAATGTATTCGGATAGCTGCGAAAATGAGAACAAAGTGCCAAAGTTTTTCCATCTTACCGCCTTTTCGCCTTTTTTTCCGCTTGAAAACCGGGCATCCGACAGACGATTTCGTATAGAAAATTAGCATAATAATCATTTTAAGGTTTCTACAGTTCGAACTTCGAATATAAATTTTAACCTTTGTTACGTAAGCTAAACATTTCCCTGAATTTGTTGGCCATTCACAATTTTTATGTGAAATTCTACATTGTTACTCTTCAGACAGGCCAAAATCAAATACTGAATATAAGAAAAAAGTATAATTTATTATTCTTCTTCCATATTTCTTCAAACATGAGGCCAGTGATAGCGAGCACTTCGGTAAGCAGATAATTTCTCGTTTTGGGCAGGTCGATTAGTAACCAATTTAAACTTTTTCCTGAGGGGATATGGAATGTCTGTAGTCTATGCGAATGATCACACTTCGATTCAGGTCCCCGATCAGGCCTTAACGGTTAGACTATCTGAGACGTAGCCGAGGCCAACTTTACGAAGAGATACTCTTCAAAATATAAATGCCAAAGAATATTATTTCGATTCCTTATTATATTTGAAGTTTCGGTGTTTTACCTTAAAAAAAAAAAAGTAGTGAACCCCAAAATAGATCATCAATTATCTCAAAATTATATTCAATTTCATGTAATTTCTCAAAACCCTCGAAAAGTTTTAGTACTTCGTATTTTGTTTTTAACTCGGCCATTGTACTTCGGGTCGCCGCAGGTATCGATGCACGAGTGATTTGGCCGAAGTATCCATTACACTCCCTTTAACTCATTTATGAAGGTAGTAAGCAGATACATTTTTCGACAGCAGCAAAGCTCAGATTACTGCGAATGTTTGGTTTGAACTTTTTTGTCAATGTTTATAAGTATATGTTCTTCAAGTCATTATTGTTTACTGTTAAGGACGTGGACACAAATAAAAGTTGGTATATTTGTGGTGAGAAAAGAATACTTGAGATATTGTTGTATCTAATTAAACATTTTTGGCGAATGTCGTATAACTTTTTCTAAAATTTTGTGATCGATAAGTCTGACAAGCATATGTTTTCTCAGAGTGTTTGATTTGGATTAGAAGAACAATCGAATTCAACGAATTTAGACGCTACAACCATACCTCAGCCACTATAATACATGTAAACTGATTGAAAAATCAGGCCGCTGATTGAATTAAGAGGTTGAAAATAGGGTTAGCGGTACATTAAAGGAGATAGCAATACATCTTAATTAATTTTTAAATTTTGCGATAGAAATGCAATTTTTTGATACAAATTCTATATCAACTCACTTCAGTAAAACAATGCATTCTTGTGTACTTAGGACCACGGGGAACTTGATTTTTTTTAAGAGACGTGAAATTTTTAATTTTTAAAGAGATTAATTATCTCAATAAGTTAGCATTTTATATTCCTTATTGAAACTATATTCTAGCCTTAGCCTAGCTTATAATCCATGCATCTTTGATATGAGTCTGCTGCTCTTTCCAGTACTCGAACGAAGTAAGTTCGCCAATGTATTCTTAAATATCACTGAATATATGAAAATTTCAGGAGAGGTGTGGCTCATACCAGTTACAGAAATACATTATACATTTAAGGTATCTGCTTTTATCAAACAAATTTTCTCTTGACCTCCAATCTCACATCGCTCGCTTTCGTTCCGACTTCATTAAGAAAGCATTTTGCTTCGACCTTCATCGTTAGTTGGCCTAGATGACAACAGCTTTCGTTGTCGGCAACTAAAAAAACATACAATAAATCAACAACTGTAGTTATCAATAACAGCTTCTCGGCATTGAAATATACGCTCCTCACTGGCATTCGAGCTTACAAAACGCACCCACGCTTCAGTGCCTAAAGTTACATTAGAATTTATAAACACTTAAATGTGTACACTTTCTACCTTTGCGATTTATTATGCAGGAATATCAGCAGATTGTGTCAATTGAAGTTGGTCAAAACAAAGTTCATCGTAAATGACAAAATTTATTCAATACCACTCAGATTCACACATTGGTTTTGGCGCTTAGATACAAGACAACATACTTGCAAGTATATACATATATGTTTAAGTATTTACATAGGTATTTGTATATATGTACATATATATTAGTAGAAACGTTTGAATTTTCACACTTGCTGCGATTGTGTTTGACCTCCAGCCATCAGAGCACTTTGTAAGTTTGCCAATTTGTCCGTTTGGCAACTGGAGTTCGAAACTCTTGAGCTTCTTGGGAAAGATAATCTACTGCCATCTACAAGTGTGATTGTTCTCATACTTGTAGATAAACACAGCACTGTGTGTGAATTTTCTATGCCCTTCACATTTTGTTTTCGTTCAAATGGCAACAACATTAATTACAACAAAAATAGCAACGGTCACAACAACATGAATGAAGCTTAAAATCGCAGACGCATTTTCGCTGATTTTTGACCTTTTGTTGATTGCCGTCCGTAAATATCACGATTCTGCCTCGCAGTCAAGCCACCAACACACTTACACACAGGCACAATATGGGTCGGACTTTTTCAGTCGAAAGTTTCGCCAACCTATCAAACCCGATCTGCTTGCGCTTCGTCAGCCGTTATTTCGTCGTTACAGCGGACAAAATATCTCAAGTTGTATATATATATAGACGCATGTGTTGGCTATATGTTGGAAGCTCATTTTCGCACCGATAACACAAATACACTGATGCTTAAAACGCAATAACTTCACTTCCAATCAATGAATTGTTATGAAATTCTCACTGGACAATCGATAAGGATAAAAGATTCTAACGCACCAGTCGACATATAGATGGCGCCACCGGGGGGCGCTGGATTAAAAAGTCCTGTTTACTTTGGAACGCACCTTGCATATCTCTTATTTTTGAAGTCACTCATATGTATGAGTGTGTGGTTTTAGCTTGGGCTTTTCTGAAAATTCCCCTTTTGAGACACGTTTCATTGTTAATATTAAAATTGACTTTGTATGAAAAGGAAGTTACTCAGATTGAAAATAATAAAAAGCATAGATAACACACATTCGCATTCATGTTATGTTTCTGAGTATTTAATGATATAAACATGCCATTGCTTTCAATGTGTAGGAATCCTAAAAACCTATATTCGTGGAAATAAATTGGATTAACCTAAAAATGTAAAAAATGTATTGTATTACGCTATAAAATGATGTCTTTAGACAATTTTTCAGCTCATAACAAAACTTATTGTACTATTGTTTTTAATTCAGACGAATATTGAACTAAAAATAAAAATAAAAAAATTTTTTGTTAATCTATCATTACTTATTTCTCTAATGTAGCGTGAATATTATTTGAAAATGATAAATAATTAAAAAAAAAAATAGAGAAAAATTATATATTGTTATAGCGGAAGGAAAAATCATATAAAATATTTTATGCAAGTAACCTAAAAATTTATATTGGCTAAAAATTTGAGATTTTTGTTTCGCCCAAACTAAATACAATTTGTAATCGAGCTAAAACCACTATAATTTTTCATAAAAATCCATTGCTCATATGTCAACCCTATTTGACTTAACAATAGCTAACACAAGCAATTATAAATATATTGAAGGTAAATCTAGTCAAAGCAGCCCTTCCGTTATGACTCAACTTTTATCAAGAAGAATTCATAAACAATACTTATTCATTTATGAGAAGCTGTTTTTTTTTAATCGGAAGTCTCAGTCTTTGCTACTTTATATCAAAGCATAAAATTTTTAAAGTTTTGGAAAAGAGTTGCCACTTCTTTTAAAAATTTTTATTGGTAAATGAATGAAATATTATGCAATGCTTCCGCCCATCAAACATCTGGTACCAAAATATATATGCCACCACAGTGGACTACTGTGCGTATACGTAACATTTGTTGAAAGTCTTTTTTTGATATACTTACGAAGGTTCTGTTTCAGTGAAGACATTTCGCATTTCGAAGAGGAATAAAAAAAATTCGACCAAATAATGTGATCAATCTTTAACTAATACTTTTAGAAATTTCAAATATCAGAACAATTTTCATTTAACCCTGATGCATTTATATCTTCGTCCGAACCATACATAATTGATTTACAATTTTCCTCCCTTTGTGTGCGCGAATTGATCATATATACATAAAAATTTTATACATACATACATATTGAAATAAAAAACACGTATACAGTATACAAATAAATGAAATTTCGCGGAATAATTTAATCTTCACCTCTCAACGGCTTGACAACTCAAAGCCTGCGACTCTCTTTTTATAAAGGAACTTTTTTGGTGAAGAGTTGTTGTTGCTGTTGAACGACATGGTGAACTTTTGCATATTGCCAGATACGAAAAACTATAAAATATCTCCCCTAAGTTGCGCTGTAAAAGGCGCTGCGGCATCTACTCAGCGATGAACGCCAATCTTAGGCACAGGATTATATATTGTCTAATCAATTAGTGAGCGAAAGAGAAGGTGTGGTGAGCGTGTGTGTACATATAAGTTTGTTAGTGTATGTTTATATTAATACCGTGTTAAATACACATGTATTCGGGCTTATTACGATGACCTTTTGACCAATAAACGCACGCATATGTAAACACACACGTCGTCCACTCAAGTATACTCACTTTCACATATAATATATCAAAGGATTTCGAGGGTTAAAGGTATAAAGTTTTTGGAAATTGGAATGTCAATTTAGCATTACGCACATGCGATAAAACCATAAAAATGCAGGTGTGGTGGTGCAAGCGCACATATTTCAAAATAAACATACAAAATCCGGTAAGACTTTAAAGAGACTGTTTTCAGCTCAGCATTGATTCACACAATTAGGATAAATTGAGGCAAGCAAAATGTATATATACATATGTATGCACGTATGTATATTTGAGTGTACCTTTGTGTATGCTTTAATGAGTGCTTGTTTACTGTTTTCCCAAAATAATGCAAAAAATCTGTCATAAACATTTAAAACAAGACAAAACGTTAACTTCGGCTTCATCCGCTTAATGCCTGTTGCGTTGTTATTTGGATATTGAAGCGTGAGGATGTCAATTTATAGTGTTTATGAAATTTTAAAAAGTGGTGAGTTGGATAAATTAATTTTTTAATTTTCTGTTTATTAATATTCCGTTATTTTAGATAAATACGGCGGAAAAGTGAAGTGGACACAAGCGCTAAATGAAAATTAATATATTTGGTAGAAGCACAGGAGTGTATTTATAGCATAAAGTCACCGTTATATAGTATTTTGATTTTTGACCCAAAATTTAAGGGGGCATTCTTCTCTAGAATTTTCAAAAATTCGATTTTTTTTCATATATTTAAAGCTTAGACCCTTAAGAACATATCCTCCAAAGGATTTTTAAAACTTAAAATAATTTTAAGAGCTACACTTACTTTTGTGACGCTTTACCTAGCGCGGTAGGCAGACTCACTTTTTTAAACGCGTTTTCTTGAAACTACTTTTTTCCAAACGGTACCGGCATTATCTCAAGTTCTATACAACCGATTTACCTGAAATTTTGTGTGAACCTTCTTTATATAAGCCTTTATCCTTTATCTTTATATAATCCTTAATCCTTTGTTTTTAATATTTTAATAAAATTCAGGAACTTCAAAAAAAAAAAGCGTAAAAAATGATTTTTATTTTCAGGCAGTCCATTTTTCCAAAAAAAAAAAAAGTTTTCGGGTTCCCTGAGGTAGGGATTATAACAGCATCCTTACGGATTAAGCATTTCTTGAGAGTTTTTTTTTCAGACCACCAGGAGAGTCAGGTTCAATGTCACCAAGATGCTCCATTTTTTGTTTACACCTGTCTCTGACCCCCCCCCCCCTCCAATTATTTAATATTTTTTGTTACATTTTTTTCTGTATTCTTAAGATATTAATAAAGACACCATAAAAAATGGATTGTAAAAATATTTTTTTTTTTTTT
>NW_017537489.1:1579726-1580768 GCF_001853355.1 Bactrocera latifrons | reverse complement strand
TTTGCAAATTACTTACCAAAAGATGAAATTAAATTTTTTAAATATATTCAAAATATTAATTTCAAACAAAAATATACGCAAATGCAACTATTTACTACGAAAGAAAGAACACGAATACCGAAAAACGTCGCAGCAAACTGTTACGAATAAGAACACAAAGCGTGTTACTGAACACCGGATACTCGGCGCAATTCTCCTCTCCTCGTCACTCTCTCGCCTATAAACTAAGAATTGCCGCTACAAGAGTTGACGCGTGTAATAACACACTAAGCGAAAACCACGCAGTAGAATCAAGTCGTTTGATTTTTGCCCGGAAAATGATTCACCTACTTAGCTACTAAGACGTTAACGGTTAACTGCTGCGTTTACTTGGAATTATTAAATTTTTGTGAACGCACACAAACAAACACAAAACAAGAAAAACCTTAACTTCGATTGCACCGAAGCTAAATACCCTTCACAGGCGCATTTCTCTTAGTAACTATGTGTTCAGTTTGTATGGCAGCTATATGCTATAGTTAACCGATCTGAACAATTTCTTCGGAGATTACATTCTTGCTTTAGAAAATAATTTATACCAAATTTCGTGAATATATCGTGTGAAATGTAAAAGTTTCCCATACAAGAACTTTATTTCGATAATTCAGTTTGTATGGCAGCTATATGTTATAGTAGTCCGATATCGGCAGTTTCCACAAATGAGCAGCTTCTTGAAGAGAAAATGATGTATGCAAAATTTCAAAACGATATCTTAAAAACTGAGKGACTAGTTCGTATATATACAGACAGACAGACAGACGGGCATGGGTAAATGGACTCAGCTCGACATACTAATCATTTATATATGTTATGTTACAAACTTCGTTGCATACTTAATATACCCTGTTCAGGGTATAAAAAGTTATGAAAAATTAAAAAATGATTATGTTAGTAAAACGTAAGCTACGTCCACAAAGCGGAAAGTTTTCACTGTAAACAAATCTTAACACTAACAGAAACGGTATTATTTTGAATACAAATGTTTGTTGCCCCCATGTTTAAC
>NW_017537489.1:1575814-1578641 GCF_001853355.1 Bactrocera latifrons | reverse complement strand
TATGAGTATATGTTTTTATATTTTAATTATTATTTACTATTTTACCATTACTGTGAACGCAGGATGGAACGCAGGATATATCTATGTATCATATGCAAATTTTGGTCCAGATTGTCTATTATAAACTCGTTACATTCGAATACCATCAAAGATTGTTTCCCTTACACCGATGCTTAAGAGTAAAAAACTTAGGTATTCTCCTGAAAAGAAGTTTGAATAACAACTTTTCATAACCTCAGCTAACTTTCTATACAATACTAATTTGTACAAGAAAACATTTGCAAATAATTTCTAATAGTTTTTATCTTCCGATTGAGCTGAGTGTTTAACATAGCCTTAAAACTCGACTTTACCTCGGAGTCGCCATAAATTTGTTGTCTTGTGTGTGTGTTTTGTTTTGCCTTTCTTTGGGTATGATTTTTAATTTTCGCGTTAAGTGCGTTAAAGTTCATTTGGTTAAGCATAAAAAATTTATTTATTTGTAAGCACAGTAAGGGTGTCTCTGAACCTGTGTCAGGGTTAAAGGAAATTTAATGAGGTGATGGGGTTCTTTCTTTCTCCATTCTTTTCACATTGCACTACTTTCTAAATAAATTTGAGGTTAATATATTTTGCTGTCTGCCTCCAATGACTTAAGCTTTAAAACTTATGTTTAGAATGAATGAATAAAGAGAAGAAGAAAAGACAGATTTATTACAATTTTGCCTGCTTTTACCATTCAATAGACAAAATTAAGCCAGCAAAAGTTTTATTTTAATAATTTTCTATTTCTTCAATGAATGGAGTTGAGACTAACACGAGATAAAACACATGGCTACGTTCAATTGACAAGTCTTTTTTTTCGTACGATACGGTCTCCAAAAATGTATTCTAATAATCATGTGTTTATTTCTGCAATTGGTTTACCACACTAGGAACAAAATTTATATAAGAAAATACCGCTATTTTATATTTGAACTAAAACAATATCTGCTTATTGATCAACGGCAGACCTGCATGGGAGTTGACTTCAGTTAATTTATATTTGTAATTGAAACAATTAAGAGTCTCTAAATAGGCCGAAGGCTATTTTGAAGTTTCAACAAAGAGCGAGCGCGACAAGTCAGCTAGTTGTTCAGTCGTACAAAACATATACTGTACATATGTATACAAATATTCACACCATAGTGTCGCACTATAGCAGTATAAACATTAAGTGTCTTAGAAATTATGAAACAATTTTATGCTCGCAATAAGATTACAATCTTAAAATAAAGTGAGGACAAGCGATTGCCAAGCGAAGATTGTGAATGAGTTGGGTGCGTTACTGCCTTTGATAAAACCAAAATGTAAAAGATGACGTTGCGTTTATTTTTTGTAATAACACAAAAGGAAAGCTTCTTAAACTCCCTCTAACTAATATGAGGATTTTCAAACATCCCGCTGACTTTTTCCATATGATTGGAAGTTATTTGTAGGGTACCTTGGTGAAACTCTGAGAACACTTAATTAGTCTATGGCATATTAATTGTACCTCCAATTTTATTCAAAAAATATTAAATTTGATTCTAATTTTTTCATGATATCATGGAATAATAGACATCTAGGTCTCTTGCAACATTTTTGAATTCAAAGTTTTTCCAACACCTGAAGGAATTTTCCCGTCTTGGATCTTTAAAATTATAAAATGTTCGAATACTCCCAAACTTGGTCCTGCTTTACTTGTATTTTGTATAATTTACTTGAAGCTGTAAGTAAAAATTAAAGAGCATTCGACCACATTTTAAAGCCTGCTGCGCTGAAATTTATTTCAAAGTTTTTTCATGGAATTTTTCTTCACTTTCTCTCTTTGTAGTGAAAAATATTTATTGTAGATTTTTCGCCTCATTACGACTATAATGTACTATATATTTATATAAACCAACTTACATACGTATAAATGTTTATTTCCCGTTATTCATTTTATTCCTTAAAACTGCAAGGAAATTTTCAACTAAAACATATCCATTAAGGTAAATGAAGTCGTCATGTATTATATGAAAATATATATAACTATCTAACATATCCCATTTGAACAACTATTTTCACACATTTGCACATCTCTAATAAGGAAAAACGTTTCCCATCTACTTCACGCTATGTGCTGAGCTGATAGAGCAATTTACTAGCCTTGCTGATTGCCATGATGATTGCCAAAAGAATTTCTTATCTACTGTCTTTTTTAAGGGCCTAACTACGCATGTACATAGTTTGATACATACATTTTCATCCATTCAAAGAACTGATAATAGTGTTAACGATCACATATAAACAACGGCAACAAGCAAGCTTTCACTTCAAAACAAATGCCTCTTGATGCGGTGGGAAGTCTCCTTGAGAAATTATTGTAATTATAAAACCCAAATATTATTCGTTGAAAAACTTGTAGAGTATTATAAAACTAAAAGTACTCAGCAAACCTATTATTGTTATTGCAGCAAAATAAAATATTCCAAAAAAGTATTTAGTCGGGTCACATTTCGGATCACTTCCGGTTACGTTCAATAGACTACAGTGAAAACGTCAGTCCCATTGTTGTTCGCGGTGTATTGCGTGATAGACTTCGGTGTATTTTGAACCAAGATTCAGGAATCCCTTTAGCGTTTTAACTGAAACTATAATAATTATACGACGATTTCCTTAAAATAACTATTCACAAATTTTCTTTTTTTCAGAATCAACAACGTGGTCGTACTTGATGATTTATACAGCAATGTGAGACGCATAAAATATTTCAAATTCTCTCGAGAGTAATACGAGTGTAATAAGGTAATTCAGCAAAACATTACATAACGCTTTTGTGCAAAAA
>NW_017537489.1:1570188-1574304 GCF_001853355.1 Bactrocera latifrons | reverse complement strand
GAAATACTTTTGCAGACAGACATATACATATTTATATTATTATTTTATACCTAAGATGTACCAAAATGGGTCTAGAATAGTTGACGAAATAAGAGAAATGAAAAAAATTAGTCAAAAATTATAAAAATATTGAAATAAACTTTTTTTTTTAAACTAAAAAAGGAGGATAAAATTGAAGTAAGTACAACCAGGAGTAAACTCAAAGAAATTGTAATACTCATTTGATATTTTTATTTTCTTCTGTGGAATATCACTGTTATGCCTTCGGTCATCTAGTCCAGAATACATAAATTGACGCCTAGAAGTTGACGGTGTCATGCCCATATCTAAATTTTACAACAGATCCGATTACTGACCTGCGGAATATCCTCGTAGTTGTTTTCAATTTTACTAGTATTATTCCAAAGTTATTTGGAGAACTGTTTTATGTAACCTTTCAACCTTTCAGAGTTTAGTTTTCTCGTAAAAGAAGTATTATCATTACTTAGATAATAATATTATTTTCCCTAAACGATGCTCAATACAATATTCCACAATCCCGATAGTCAATAGTAGCAATTAATTCACCCTGTAGCAATCATCATTTAAATCATTAAAATGCCAGACTGAGAGTTACAGTGGTGGTCTTATAATTAGAAACGACTTTGCTGCATATAGTTTTCTTAACTTATTTTAAAAATTTAGATTGCCACAAAGATCACCAAATTCAGTTTGGTCATATAATTAGAAACGACAGTAACAACTTAAGAATATTTGTATAAAATTTAAAAAATTTATAATTTTTTTTAGTATTTTGTTGAACATCCCTTATGTTTAATAACATTCTCTAGCCATCGTAGTAAATGTTTGGATTGATTGCTGGCATGTTTGCACTCAGATGCTATTCCAACTTTTTTGAACCATTTGATACAACGCGGTTTTCGTCCTTAAGATCTCGTTTCATAATTTCCTATAAATTTTTAATTGAGTTCAAATGCGAACTTTGCGGAGGCCACTCAAAAATATCGATATTTTTATCCGAAAGCTAGCTTTTCACTAACCTTGAATTGTGTTTTGTGTCATTCTCGTGTTGGAAAATG
Organism: Bactrocera latifrons; assembly: GCF_001853355.1. Lineage (NCBI taxonomy): Eukaryota > Metazoa > Arthropoda > Insecta > Diptera > Tephritidae > Bactrocera > Bactrocera latifrons. The sequence goes on along the minus strand of NW_017537489.1, from coordinate 1,573,225 downwards.
TAATGGACTTGCTTACTTAAACTCAAAGGAATATGGTTCCATTACATTCTCCGGAATGTTTTTATATTGACGTTGGTCCATTATCCCTTGAACACGCACAATTGGGCCAACACCACAAGAGGAAATGCACACACGAAATCCTGTTAACGCTTTCTTATCTTCCGAGCTAACGTTTCTACATTAATTTCTTCTTTAACTTCAGCCTTTATTGCACGCGAAGTCATGAGAGAGTTGTTTTTGCTCGTCCTACAAATTATTCGGTCTTCTGCTGGAGTGGTTTTTCGTGGTCTGGTCTACTAGTATAAATTGAAAATTTCTGGGCTTTTTCATACAAATGAATAGCTCCAAATACGATGTTTTTCGAGCAAGCAAACTTTTGTGCGATAGCTGACATTGGAAATTCCTTCTTTTGATAACACCTTACATAGAATTGATCTTGGGAGTAGATGACTTTTTTTTTGCCCATTCTATGTAATAATTAAAACGTTTTTAATTGAACGTAGTTTAATTGAAGTATACTCATTTTACCATTTAGTTCAAAAACCCCGAGAATCAAAAGAAGCAACCCGTTTCTAATTACGTGGCCATCCAAGAAACACAAATCGGGAAATAATTTTAATTTTTTCACAAAATAATCATGAAATAGTACCGTGTGTATTTAACAATAACATTCACAGTCTACACTACGAATAACGGGACTTATAATTTACAGTGCGCGTCTTAAAAAAGGTACACAGTGATTTGATTTTGTCTAGCATATCGTTTCTAATTAGAAGGCCACCACTGTAGATTCAAAACTTATTCCAGCAAACTGGTTGTAACTAAATTTTCAACAGCGGGTTACTACACTAAGACTAACGGTTCACTTTAAGGGAAATAAATCAATGAAAGTGGATTTCCCTAATGGTATATGCAACTGTATAAGTGTAATTGTTTATGTACAAACGTCTAAGAGAATATGTACCGAATGGCATTAAGATTTAGGCTTCATCGTCCTACATAAATCCGTATAGATGACTTAACTGCTTTTATTGTTATATTTGGGAACTTCACTTACCCATCATAGAAGTCTTTTCAGCATTAAGTATTCATTATGGAGAATTTTAAGAAGACGGAGATTTATAGTTTGAGGCTTAAGCAATTCTTTGTTAAAGTGAAACTTCTGAGTTGCGGTAATAGAATTGACCACTGCAACGAAACAACTTGGAAGAAATGATATTCTAAAAACAGTCCTTTCAAAGTTATAAGCAGCATAGTCATTAAATTACTGAGCCTTCATATAAACTTCTTATAAAATCTCTGTTGCTTATAGGCCATGGTGTACTACATACTGGATGGTTTTTTAGGACAAAATCTGAAGCTTTGAGGGTGTGCAAACACAATCAGCTTGGAAAATAACGAACACCCTAATAAATATATATATATATCTATGTATCTATATATATATATATTATGTATGGATGTATATAATATAATTTTTAATACGGTTGGATCGTTTTGTCTTCATCGAAGCTATGACAGCCTGCAGAGGTGTATTTCTCATAACATAAAAGAATATATATATATAAAATTTGTTCGGAGAATATAGTGTTGCTTGGATAATATTTGGTTCCAAACTTCGTGAAGATGTCTTTTCATTATTATTAGATGCTGGTGTTCCGATATCGGTGATTCAGACAAAATAACAGCTTTTTGAAGAAAATTTGGCGAGAGCAATACTTGTATGGGGTATAAAAATAAGAAACTCCGCATAATTGGCATGAAGATTTAGGCAACCGTAGATGTTTAGCAGCGAAAAAGTCGCACTTAATCACTTTTTCTCTGAATTTGCAGAAAATATATATAAAATGGCAACAAACTGCAAATTATAATATTATGTAAGCCATTACCTACATAAGCCTTATTGCATCTAATTAAATACATACAAATGCTAAGCAGCTTTAGATATGTATAAATACATATATACTGTAAATGTTTATATGATGCATGCTTGTCGCTTGTGGCCATGTTTCCCTCTTCGTGTCGTTCTCGCCAACTCGAATTCTACCACGATTGCTTTAGAGCCTTCTTTAGCTTGCCACTTTGACGCGGTTAATTTGACGAAAAGTTTTACGACTACGGCAGGGTGAAAATTGTTCATCAACCGGGATGTGACTTGTTACTTCTCATATAAAGTGCAATATCTTTAAAGAAGTCTACACAGACACATACATTTATATTTGAGTATTTAGGCGCACGTATTCAGTAGCCACAACAAGCAGTTGAGTCTGTCTTCAAATTATCCCTATTTTACGATCATTTTTTAGATGCAAATGACAGCTGTGGTGGCACACCGTGTGCATATAACATGAAAATTGACGAATAAAAAAGCACAAAAGTCAAATATATACTTTTTACATCAACCAGTGAATGYGCAGCTTTTATACAGTTGCTGCTTATTGACATGGAAACAATAAATCATTTATTGCTTTTTATACCCAACACAGCTTGCGAGCAAAGCTTTGCGCCATCTGGCGTTTAGAGTGTAAAAAAGTTACTTTCTCCTTAACTATAGCAAATACTTACCCAAATTTCGTGTTCAAAATCCGAAATATAATGTTATTAATTTATCAAAATATTTAATTAATCTCGACCAAAAGTAGCTCCTATGAAATTTGTTTAATTTGACGAAAAAAATAATGCGTTTAAGTGTCATAAGGAAGAAGGGGATTATAATTTAAAGGAAGAACGCTTGCTAACGCCAGTTGCTTTAGCAACGTTTTCTGGTCCGTTTCCAGTAGCTGTGAATTCATTAGAAGCTATTTTGTTTATTTTAAAGACACTTCGGAGGAAGTCCAATTATTGTAAATTGTTACTTGAGCATAAACCTTTCTACGTAGCTCTTATTCCACAAAACAAATGACAGCAGTGCTATTGGATATTCATATTTTCTGTGCTATGGTAAAAAGGTCGTTACAAAATAGAAAACTGATATGTTGGCACTGTTCCCATAATTCGTCGAGAAAATATTCTTGAAATCTGCAAGGGTGCTTTCGAA
>NW_017537489.1:1563093-1570132 GCF_001853355.1 Bactrocera latifrons | reverse complement strand
AAAAAAAAAAAAAAAATAAACTTACTGGGGAGTAGAAAGGTAATAACAGCATTTGTGCTATGGCAAAATCCTCGTGAGAAATAAAAAAAATTCTAATAGGTTCAAATTGCTTCCATAATTCGTCGAGAAAATATTCTTGAAATCTGCAAGGGTATTTTCTAATGCACTCTTTTCATTATTTGAGAGTTTCCAACAACTTGGCGGTTATGTAGAAGAATATGTGTGATATTGGTTCACTGAATACTTCTGAATTCAAACCGTTTCGCCTATTTATACAGTCAAAACTAAGGTAAATATATTCATAATAATAATGCAATCTTTGTTAGAAGTGATATTTCGGACAGGACTGAAGAATGTTTACATATTATTTTATGGAGTAAGTATCAGACATCGTTTAGTTTAACAAAGTGAGGTAGAAAGAGCAAGAAATATATTATAAAACTGTGATTTTCAACTTAAAACCAATAATTGACTCATAGAATTTCTTATTTCTTAGTTTTTTATGTGTTAAATACTATTTTCTAAACTATTTTGAGACTTTTGAGCTTGTCAAAAAAGTCTTGCGGTATTTTTTATTGAATTTTCAATTGTTCATAAATTTTTTTTGATGACTCATGCCCAGCTCTTGACCGATGCTATGGCTGCTGCTATGCCGGTCTCTTTCGACCAATTCAGCGATTTTATCGTAATTTTCGATGACAGGCCTTCCGAAGCGTGAGGCATTTTCGCCCACCTCTACACCAGAACGAAAACGTTGAAACCATCGTTGTGCGGTGGAACCTGTATCGGGTCCATAAACTGCAGAAATTTTATTGGCGGCTTGAGATGCATTTGTGCCTTTATCGTAGTAGTACTGTAAAATATGCCGTATTTTCTCTTTATTTTTCTCCATGTTTGCGACGCTATAACTCACGAACGACCTAAAAGAAACGACAATCAATCAAACACGTGTTAGCGCGTGAAATGAGCTTTCCAAAAAGGTAAAGCATGACCCAATGCGACGAATAAAACTAAAACTACGTGCTCTCAGCGCTAACTAGCGAAAATACAGCAAGACTTTTTTGACAACCGTATATAGCTCCCAAAACTAGACTAAGTGTCTAGGGATTATGCTTAAACACCATTATCTTAAAAAAAAAAAAAAAAGAAATTCAACGGCACTACAGCCTCAACTTCAAATTGAAAGTCTGTTTTCAGTATTTTATGTGTATCGTTCCACTAACGGTAGTTATATATCTATGCAAAACTTAATTGCATTATGATTTCTAATTTCTTCACCCCACTCTTTTACAAATCCAAATAAGCGGCGGTTACAACACCTTGACAGCCGAGAAATAAACAAAAGGATACGATAGAGTGACTGCAAATACTTTATTTATTTTAATATCGGCAGATTACAACGATTACGTGCTCATACTCCCCGATGCGCAACGATTGTCCTCAACAGAACATACCATCCGTTGCCAAAAAGAACAACTCATTTGGGCCTCAGTGAAAGCGAAAACAGTGGAACCCTAGACAATGCCAATCAATTTGTGAGTTTGTAAAAACAATTAGAGCAAAAATGTGTCAATAAGTTTCCAACAATACGCCACAGCAAAATACTCTCAGCGAGAAAAAGTTGTCCGCATGAACGCTGATGATGTCGTCAAGCATCTTCATCAACGAAACCAATGAAGTGGAAGGGGAAACGCATTCGATGAGAAAAATAATTAGCATTCTGCAAAAAGTATATTTATTTATGTATGTATGATAAATATATGTTAAGTAAATGTTTGAAGATTTAACACACGTTTGACTGAAGATGATAGCTGAGAATGTGAAACTTGCGTTGGATGTTTTAATTGCAGTATAAATATCAGCGTTAACTTGTTAGCAGCTAATTAACACATTGGAACATGCTTGTTGTTTGCTTAACCTCGTATGCATTATCTAGCAGCAATGTGGATTTTTTTTAGCAAATAGAGTGGTCTTTAAAATTTAAATGTCTTTGAGCAATCGGTTGTCTATGGTAAGAACGCATAAGAATTTTTTTGTTTTTTAATATTTTTTTAGTGAAAATGGTTTGACGACTTGCGAAACCGTTTCCGTTTACACAGAGGACATAGGTATATACATATGCATGTATTAGGGGAATGGAAAATATTCTTTGGAGCTTTTTACAAGAAACTTTTAAACAAGAAATTTTAGAATGTAAGTTGGAGTTAATCCAGTGCTTTGGTTTTCTAAGTAGACGGTTGATCTCAAGTTATACCAAAAATAGTCTGAAAATGCTGAAGATCAAGTTTGACCCGGACTAGTCTGAAACTGTGAGAAGTCGTCAACGCCTTACTACAACATCAAACATTTTCCGAGACCATAAATAGGAGGTTCTGTAGTTTGTGTAACTGTTGAGTAGAAACGTATTAAGGAATGGGTTTTCAATATACTAGAGACTTCGCCCAATAATTCGACATAGCAAAATATTGATACTGTTTTGCTTTTCACCGGTTAGTGAATGCAGATCACTTGTTGTCAATCCGAGAAAACCGACAGGCCCCACCTTCATCAGAGCTGCGTGAAGTCCACTGTTTCAACTATTTTTTATATTTCTTATCAGTAACAATATCACAACACGAGGCAGGAAACTGAACTGCACACAAACAGTGATGTAAAGTGATCTCGAGGTTGCGTTTGTTGCCCGGAGTGAGAATATGGAAAATATTCAATTGGAAGTCTGGCATTGTGAGATCTTGGTCTTTTGTAAAGTAATTCTCCATATCGTAGGTTTCATTCCAATAGATAAAAAAAAACTAAAACTCATCAAGCCAGTCTTTGGAGTATTGCACCGAAGGAGGAAAAGTCAGCGTACATACAGTTAAGGCACAGCACTTACTGAATGTACTCGCAGGCGTAATGAACTCTGACATACGATTAAAGGTGATGTGGCACTTAAGCTCTAAATTGTTTTTGCACATATGTATATATATGTATATATATAGTATATCTATATACATATATCTTTTAACCTAATCCATCTTCGTTACTTTCAACTAAGACGTGATACCCAACTCAATGCTGTTTACAATTGCCTCACTCTTAATATTAAAGCATGATTAGGCAGTGATTGCTACACTTTCCACCACTTTAAAGGTGATAGCACGCACACTCTTATAAAAATATATATATTTATACACATAGAACCACTTAGTTAGATATCAAGAGTGTAGAAATTTATCTGCAGTTTCTTTCTTATTATATACATATATGCGTGTGTATCTGTATTTATAAGGCTACACGAATAGATACAGTAGCGGACAAGAGTCTGCAAACATCCACTGATTTCGCGGTTTTGAAAATAAAACAAGCTTTTTAAGTAAATAAATTGATACAGTTTCATTATAACCTTCTTCTAATTGCAATAAATTCAGTGTTTTACATGAAACGGCAAAGTTTTGAAAGAAAAAGCTGTGTTCACCAAAGTCTACAAACAGTTAAAAATGCAACAGCAAATCTTTAATAATTTGCGTACCACTTTTTGAGTCATTATAACCTGGAAGTTAGATTGAAATTGTCCACTAAAGGTGATTTATGTAACAACAGGGGCTTCTACTGGTAAGGATCTACATATTTAATAATAATGGCTAACATTCCAGCTCCAGAGGTCACGATAGCTCTGAAAATCATTACGCTGCTGCCATCATGCTTTACAGTTGCCACTAAGTTTTTCGGCTTAAGCTCAGCCATACTTTTACCCAAACTCTTTCCCTTACATAACTACATAAATTTTTAACTGCTACTCATCTGGAAATTAAATGGTTTTTTAGAAAAATTCATACCCTTTTCATTATGTTCTTTGGCAAATTCTAAAATAATATTGCAAGCGGATTTTTCCCTAGTGTTCTCTTGTGGAAGCCTTTATCGTTTAGCGTTATTTGTATTGTTTTTTAGATGCATACCCTTTAGTGATGTTCTTGCTTCGTATTCGGCTTATTAAGGAATTTTTATCCACTTCTTTAAGATTCAAACCGGCATTGCTATGTCCTAAAAGGAGTTATCCTGCCAACGCAGGCGCATCTTTTTTCCGAGGGTCAACAGAACTGGTGTCGCAATGGCCGAGTTTAAAATATTTTTTTCCAAAAGCTTCAAAATTTCTTTATTAGTAGTGTATGTTTGTATCAACAAGAAACTCTAATAAAATAAATATTTCATTTTTTATGTGAAAAAAGAAATTGTTGAGTCAAGGATATTTTTTTTTTATCTGAGGAAACAATTGTAACCACTTAAATCCATAATATTCAAGCATATGCAAAATATTTAACTCCTCATAATATATATCCATTTATATATGTATTATTATAGGAATATGTGTCAATATGTATGTGTGGTTATGCTGCTAAGTGTGTTTGCATGCAGCAAAGGAAACCTCACACGTCAAATTAAAGTCAAAATAAAGTCACTTCTGCATGGCAGCCAATATTAGCTGCTGAATAATGGATGAGCTTGCATTTATATACATATAGACATAGAAATGTACCGTTATACATATGTATTAGTGCTACAAGAATATTTGAGTGAATCTTTGGGTTGAATTTGGTAAACACATTGACAACACATTTCTTTCCTGAAGATGAGCGAGAAGTGCGAGTAAATTTATATGGACACTAGTACATATAAGTATATATATAGTATATATATATGTGCCTGGTTTTTAGTGCCAAAACCAAGAATGACTCTGCATAGAGCAGTGACTTGACTTGTCAGTGTCTTAACTGGCATACTAAGTAATTGCATCTGCAGTCATGGGATCTTTGCTTCCAGCTCACTTGACTTCAAAGTCAATCATTTATTATACAATTATGTATATACACTCCCATATAAGCATATAACTGTTCCAACTTAGATTACTTTAGACTTAAATATTAAAAAGAGGAAAATTTATTCGGATCAGGCATTTGCTCATTTTTATTTTATATTCTTCAATCTGTTGCAATAGTAAAATGAATTGATGTGTTAAATTACGAACACAGCTAATAATACACACACATACCTACACAACTAAACTCGTAAACACCTAAGCAAATGCATCCGTTATTTTGAATTTTCATGAGTGTGTTGCAATTCTGAGTCAAATGTTCGCTTGAAATATTAAATCAAGATTTTGTTGCCATAACGGTATATTTATTTTGAGTTATTTTGAACGGATCTGCGAATATTTGTCTAATATGTAATCGATTACTTAATAATTTTTAATTTTTAAACAATTAAATTAGTGGAACAAGAATATTTATAACTAGAGCTATATAGTCAAAGAGAGGATTAGGATAAATTTAGGTTCGATCTGTCTGTTTGAAAACTCCACGAGTGGGCCGCAGACTTGCATTTAAGTATTCCAAATATCAACTCTCGAAAAGGGTACGACAGAAGCTCGGATCAAATTATTTATTGCTGCTAACTATTACCGTCGACTTTTCATATGTGTTTGAAAGAGACAAATAAGAAATTTAGAGTAGAATCTTCAAAGTGACTTTCAAACAACATCCAGTTTTCTCTAAGATTCTTGAAAATACCATTATTTACTTCCAATCGCGTATTCTTTCCTGAAGAAGCCGTTCTAACCTCACTATTATAATCTACCTTTCGCAGAAATATGTCTTCTAGTTTTATTTTAATTATAATCCTTAACACTTTTTCCTTGACAGTAAATTAATTTAATTGCATCTGCTTAGTGAAAAGCCTTCGTCATAAAGTTTCGGTCGAACAACTTTCTCTTCCAAAAATCCAAGCCAAAAAGCCAAAAATCTAATCTGAATAACAGTGAAAGTATTTAATTTATGCTTCAATGTGCCAAGGATGCCACCTTATTAGACTAGTGAAATCTAATGAATAGTATAAACAATAAATAACAAGATTACAAACACACAAACAAAGGGTGTTTGAAGTAGGCGGCGAGCAACAGCTGACGACGAAACTATAAGCAAGCGACAGAACAAATGGGCAGTTTTGGTGGAGTTCGACTGTAAATATAGATGCCTTGTGTATATATGTGGGTGTGTGTTGGTGTTATTGAGTGTTGCAACAAGGACCGCAGAAGGATTGTAAGGAAATAACTTCCGGCAAAAAATTTTCTATTTAAGGCTACGCAAGCGTGCACATACCGAGAAATTCGAGGAAGCAGCAGATTTTATCCCCTATGTAAGCATATCTATGTTTATATATAAGTATGTGGAGTGAAAGCGGCAATTTATTAAATACATTATTACGTCGATTTACAATTGGTGGTTATGTTATATTCGTAAGTGTGCATGTTTAGCCCTCATTTGAGTAGGAATTTGTCTTTGCGGGCAAAAGTAAGTTTTCGGCTACTAATGAAGGTCGGAAAATGCAATATCATGAATAAGTTTTACGTCATTTGTCACAACAATATCCAACAAGATGGTGCCAGTTCACATACATCGCATCAAGCAATGGATTTTTTGAAAGTACACTTCGGCGAACTGATAATATCACGTTTTCGGCTGGTCGATTGGCCACCAAGATCGAGTAAAGTGACACCGTTACACCCTTTCCTATGGGGATAATTAAAGTCTTAAGTCTATGCGAGCAACTTCGCTTCTATTCAGGCCTTGGAGCAAAACAACACGCATGTGATTCGCCAGTTACCTGTAGCCGCGGCCAACATGTGAAAGGAATAATTTTTAAAAAATAAATTGCAAAGAATATTCTTTCGAATGATAATAAACATTCACCATTAAACTTAAAGTTTCTAAATTTTTTCTATAAATGTTCCCTTATCTCAAAAATATCTTCAAACGAATGTAATTTCTCAAAACCCTCGAAAAGTTTTAGTTCTTCGTATTTTGCTCTTAATTCGACCATTGTACATCGGGTTGTTGCGAAAAGTGTGCTCGCTTTTTGTTAGTGCCGCAGATATCAATGAAAGAGCAATTTGGCACAAAGTAGCCAGTACTCCCTTTAATTCATTCATTCGGGTAGTAAGCAATGAGATATTTCGACATCAGTAAAGCTGAGATCTTTGATTTCGCTGTTTTTTTTTTTT
>NW_017537489.1:1521914-1562443 GCF_001853355.1 Bactrocera latifrons | reverse complement strand
GCGTGGCGTCGCCCACTTATGGACCAAAAACCATATCTCAGAAAGTAATCAACCAATTTCAATGATATTCGGTATAAAATATTTTCTTAACACCGTGATGACATGTACCAAATATCGGTGAAATCGGTTCACAACCACGCCTGAAATCTCGATTATCACTTTATCATGCGAGAGTATAAAATGTTCGGTGACACCCGAAATTAGCCGTTCCTTACTTGTTGTTATTTAATTTTAAAAAAGTGGACACAAATATTCTTGGTCTATTTGGGTGCAAACGAATATTTGAAACATTGTGTTGCTTCTAAGTAAAAAAAAAATCGCTAATTTTGGTTAAATTTTTCTAATATTTTGTGGGCAATAAGTCAGAAAAATATTTTAAATACAAATTCCATTTCAATTCAGTTCAGGAACATGTAACGTACTCATGCACTTAGGACTCAATCAGGCCGAGTGCTCCGGTGACCTTGAGTTTCTTCAAGAATCATACAAATTTTAATTTTTTGACTTGTTAATTGGAATAACTAACCTTCCTTATTTAAACTATATTCTAGCTTAAACCAGACTAATCCATGAAATATCAAATTAATGCTCCGAAGTCATGCATCTCCGATATGAGTCTGCTGTTGTTTCTAGGACGCGTGTGAATTAATTTCGCCGAGAGGACCCGCCGCTTTCAAAAATATACAATACATTTAAGGTATCTCCTCTCATCAAAGCAACTTTCTCTTGGTCTCCCAATTTCTACAAAAATTAAAATATCTGTCATCTCTCGCGTTTGCTCCGAACTCATTAAAACAAAAAACCTTAATTTCCATTAGCTGGCCTAGGCGACAGCACCATTCGTTGTCGGCAACTTAGAAATCATACAACAAAGACAACAACTGTAGTTGTCAATAACTGCTTCTCGCCATTGAAATATCTGCTCCACACTGGCTTTCACGCTGATACAACAAACCCACGCTTCAGCGCCTAAAGTTTGATTGGAGTTTATAAACATTCAAATGTGTTCCCTTTCTAATTTTGCGATTTACTATGCGTAAACATTCCTATTATATGAAGTTGGTCAAAACAAAGTTCAACGTAAATGACAAAATTTATTCAATACCAGTCAAGTTCAGACATTCTTGTTGGTGCTTATATATAAGAAAACAGACATACAAGTATAGATATGTATGTATAAGTATTTAGATATATATATGTGTATATGTACATTCATATATATATACGTAGAAGTGTTTCACACTTGTTGTGATTGTGTTTGCCCTCCAGTCTTCCAGCCATCTCTCCACTTCGTAAGTTTGTCTGTTTGTCAGCTGGAGTCCGAAACTCTTAAGCTTCTTGTGAAGGAAAGTCTTTTGCCATATACAAGTGTGATTGCTCTCACAGATGAAAACATCACTGCGCTGTGTGTGAGTTTTCAATGCCCTTCACTCTTTGTTTTCATTCATGATTTGTTTTCAATCTCTGTCAATAAATTAAATACAACAAAAATAGCAAAAGTAACAACAACAAGAATGAAGCATTAAGACATAGACTCATTTCCGCTGATTTTTGAGCTTTCATTGATAGACGTCCGGAGGCATTGTGATTCTGCTTCACAGTCAAGCACCAGGACACAAACACACACGCAATCATAACATGGGCACTCTTCCAACCGAAAAGTTGCGCCAACCTATCAAAGCTGATCTGCTTGCGCTTCGTCAGCTGTTATTTTGTTGGTACAGCGGTCAAAATATCTCAAGTACGGTATTTGTTTTAGCAATGGAGTAAATATAAATGAGTGTACGTATATGTAGGCAGATGAGAACTTTTCCAACTCTATAGCCTACTTGAGGTTGCTCAATGTTGTTTCTAATAATAATAATGTTTCTAATGTACCAGAGCTGCGAAATGAATGGATAGTGACAAATAAATGAAATTTAGGTTAATGCGAAGGGCAAAACAAAAGAAACAATAATATGGTGAGCACAGTAGTGCTGAAAGATACTTACACATACACACCAATGTGTGAACTTATTGCCGCAGGAGACATCAGGAATCAATTTGTTCTCACGACAAACGCGGTTAGCCTACTGTGTGAACAACATAAACAAGATTAAGAATGCGTATCAATAATGTATACGTGTGTGTGTGGCTTAGTTATGGTTTTCTGAAAATTTTCCTACAGTGACATATTGAACTGTTAATATTAAAATTGATTTCCTATAAAAAACATTAGGAGAAGTTACTGACGTTGAAAATGTAAACAAATACTTATACACACACAGGAACACATATGAGTATGTAATGAAATAAATCTGCTTTGAAATAAATTTGCTTTCAAAGGGTAAATAAGAAACGTAAAGACTTATTTTCGAAGAAATAAATAGGATTAAACAGAAAAAATTAAAATAAAACTAAATTATGTTATAGAAAGGCGGTTTTAGAATTTTTTCCAACTCACAGCAAAATATATTGTATAATTGTTTTCAATTGAAAAGAATATTGAACTAAAAATGGAAAAATTTTTAGTAATCTAACGCTAATTATTTCTCTAATGAAGCGTGAATATTATTTAATAGAGATAAATAGTTAAAGCAATGAAGAAAAATTATATATTATTGAAACAAAAGTCAGAGTCATAGAGAAAACTCTATGTAAATAATTTAAAAATTTTGGATTGGCCTAAAATTTGAGATTTTTTTCACCCAAACTAAATAATAATTTGTATTCGACCTAATCCACCATAATTTTGCATAAAAGCCATTACACTTATGCCAGTCATATTGGGCTTAGCAACAGCTAATAAAAGCGAATATAAATACATTGAATGTAAATATAATTAAAGCAGCGTTATGTGGCAACTCTTATCAAAAAAAGCTCATAAACAGTACTTACTTATTTATGAGAAGCCGCAGTCATTGCAACAATATACCAAAGAGTAAAAATTATAAAGATTTTGAGAAGATTTGACACTCGTTTCAATTATTTTTATTGATAAAATGCATGAAATATTGCGCAATGTTTCCGCTCATTACACATCTTGTATTAAATTATAGGCAACCACAGTGGCTTACTGTGCGTATACGTAATATTCATTGGAAGTTATAGTATAAGTAAATACGTAGAGTCTGCTTCAGTGTAAGTGTTTCGCAACACGAAACTTAATAAAAATCAAAAAATTATGTGATTATCTTTAACAAATACTTTCATAAATTATCATAACTATTTCCTCTCAACTCTGCTGCTGGCAATCAATTTATATCGTCGTCTGAACCATACATAAATAATTCACACATTTACTCCATTTTTTTATTTGGCTGTTATATCATATTTTTCAGTTTCCAAGCGTGCGAAAAGCTGTAAAAAGATTTGAGTTAGTTCCTGATTAACTAAAATTATAACTATTGAATAGAGTTAATTATGAAGTATTATAATGGCAGGAAAAAGTTGAAGAAAAGTTTCCGCATATCGAAATAAAAACCAGAATACATTTTACATATAAAACACTCTTCGTGGAGACGGCAACATTTTATTTTTACTCAATTTTCTGGTAGGCGAGTGACTTTTTGGAAATACAATCAAGCAACACGATGCCAAATCTGAAGAATACTTTGGAATGGCAGCAGTTCATAGCAACATAGCATAGCAATTTGACTGCGGCAAGCGATACTTTTTCACGTCTTCTGAATATCAAATATGATGACCATCACCTTTTTAGCCGATAAGACAATATTTTTCTCCACCAAGCACTTACATGATTATCAAAAGGTGATTTTCCACGGTCTCACTTTAAGAATTGTAATTACTTTGAATAATAACAGCACTTTTCTTACAATTTCCTTTGTTATAATAAGTAAAACGAAAACTATAGAGAGAACCATCTACGCGGGGGTGAGCGCGGTGCTACTTTCGGCACGTGTTCTTCTACGATCTCCAACAAAATCAACGCTGGAATAATGATTTATTGGTATTTGTTTTGGCACAGCAGTTTATTCCATGAACAAACTCGCGCTAACACTGCAGCGAACGAATTTAGAGTTTGCGGAGAAACGAAATTTCGCAGAAAAAACTAAATTTAACCTCTAAAAGGCTCGACCACTCACAGCCTGCACTTTCCCTTTTATAAAAACAAAAAAAAAAAACTTTGTTGGCAAGAATATGTTGTCGTTGTTGTGCGACGTGCTAAACTCGTAAATATTTGCAGAAACGAAATTTTCTAAAAAAAAAAGCTCCTGCAATTTACGGAATTTCTTAGAAACGCTTCGCCATTCACGCAGCGTTAAGAATCTGTATGTAACATAAATATTTGTATATTGTATTATGTAATAAATTAGTGAAAGAACAAGCGGGTGTGTGTGTGATTTTACTAATTCCGTGTTAAGTACTCATGCATGCGGTTTTATTACGACGACGTTTGCCGCAATAAACTCACGCTTATGTGAACACACACATACACTCAGGTATACTCACACACATACTGGCATGGTATCAAAGGATTTCGTGAGCAAAAGGTATAAAATTCTTCTTAGAACTCAGAATGTCAATTTAAAGTAACCCACATCCGAGAAAACAATACAAATGCATGTGTGGCGGTTCAAGAGTACATACATACATATACATTTAAAGATACGTAGATATATCACATCCGGTTACAATTTGAAGAGTGTGCTTCAGCTCGGCATCAATTTACAGAACTGAGATGAACTTAGGCAAGCAAAAATTACATGTCTTTGTGAGTGTGTGTTTCTTTACTGTTGCACGCCTTTGTGTATGCTACAGTATGTGCATATTTGTCATTTTCGCAAATTTTAATTCAACAAAATTGTCATAACCATTTCGAAAACAAGACAAAGCGTTAACTTCACCTGCTCACAAGACACCTTCACAGGTGTATTTTTATGGTAAACGTGGGTGTAAAATATTATTTATCTTGATATTGATGAGACACTTTGTACGACAACTATATGCTATAGTGGTTCAATCCAAATATTTTGTTCGTACACCATAGCATTATCTTCAGTAACGATTTGTGCCAAATTTCGTGAAAATACTTCTTTAAATAGAAAAGTTTTCCACACAAAGAGTTAATTTTGATCGAACAGTTTGTGTGTTCGCTATATCCTATATTCCGCTGATCTGCGCAATATATATATTTGGTGATCATAATTTGGGTAATAATATTTGCTAAATTTCTTGAAGAGATCTGGCCAAATGCAAAAGTTTTCCATACAAGAACTCAACTTAAATATATCAGTTTTTATGACAGCTATAACCTTTAGTGATCACAGTATGACGGTTTAGACAAATGAACAACTTCTTGGGAAGCAAAGGATGTATGCTAAGTTTCAGATCAGGCAGACAGTATGGTAGTCGTGACTAAATCAACTCAGCTTGAAAACTAGTTACATACTTTAAAGGATCTTCGATGTTTGCTACTGTGTCTTATAAACTTCATGGCAAAATAATAATGTACATACAATACAAAATACAATAATGTCGAAATGTTTAGTGTGAATTTTTAAAGAAAATATTTGAAGTATTAAATGTAATTAAATGTATTTTGGCAGACTCTGATTTTCAACAAATCGTTGAAGCAATATAATTCTGGAGTGAGTTCAAAGTAGCATAAATTTTGAGAAATATTATATAAGTATAGTAGTTGCAAACTTCCAAGTCTATCTAAAACACCATTTTTGAAAAGCAAACAGAAATAGCCAATATGAATTTTATTCATTCTCCGCCGACTAAACTTAGTTGGCACTTGTTAACTTAAGCAGGAACTGGTACTACATCCCAAACTTCTAGTTTGTGACGAACTCAGGTGATGGGAGTTAAACATTTATTTGACACATGTATATTATTATATTGAGTGGAGTAGTCATTATACACTCTAATACCATAATTTCAAATCGACCTTCTAATGTCATAACTAAATAGAAAAAAAAAACGCATTATAAATCGTAAACGTGCAGGTGGCATACTTTTTTGTAATGTATAATACGGTAGTCAGTTCGTGTATTAAATAGAAAAAATCTTCTTCTGCAGTGACTTCAATGCGTGTACAGCAACACCAGGCCGATCAATCTGTGTATATTGAAGCATGTTTGGTCTCAACCACGTTTTCATGTGGCGAAGTGTCGGAAAAGACCGTTCAGAGCACGCAATCGTCTTAGGAAGTGTGCTGAATATGCGAAGAAAACTATGAATTATGGGGTGTAGGTCTACATCGCAGTTCATCGAAGTTTCCAATGCAGTAGTCGGTAAATTGTTGTCAAGTGCACCTTTGAGCTTCAAACATCGCACGATGTTGTCATTCACGAAAAAGCCTTTGAATCGATCTATCAAACAGTCAATATGATTTACCATTTCTTTGGTTCTCAAAGCACATACTTTTTCTAGAAGCAACAAACTTAATTAAAATCCATCCAATACTTTTCAAGAAAAGCTTCGTCTGCTTTTGATAGGCCGACCGATTCTTTCTGAAGAATCACGCCGAGTGAATGAGTTAAAAAATAAGATAACACATAGGCAAAAAATTCTAATAAATTAAAATTTGTATACGGCTGCGAAGATTATCTTTGTTTTTAGCGCTGTTTCCTTACTTTTCTAGTTACAAATTTTTCTCAGATTATGGAAATTTCGGCATTATATTTCTGTTACTTTTTATACTCTCGCAACAAAGTTACTAAAGAGCGTATTATAGTTCTGTTCACATAACGGTTGTTTGTAAGTCCTAAAACTAAAGGAGTTAGATATCTGTCTGTCCGTCCGTCCGTGCAAGCTGTAACTTGAGTAAAATTGAGATATCATGATGAAACCTGGTACACGTATTTCTAGGCTCCATAGGAAGGTTAAGTTCAAAAATGGAAGAAATCGGATAATAACCACGCCCACCTCCCATACAAAGGCTATGTTCAAAATCACTAAAAGTGCGTTAACCGACTAACAAAAAACGTCAGAAACACTAAATTTTACGGAAGAAATGTCAGAAGGAAGCCACACCCAGGCTTTTTTTTTAAATTGAAAATGAGCCCACTTATGGACCAAAAACCATATCTCAGGAAGTACTCCACCGATTTCAATAAAATTCGGTATATAATATTTTCTTAACACCCTCATGACATGTACCAAATATGGGTGAAATCGGTTCACAACCACGCCTTCTTCCAATATAACGCTATTTTGAATTCCATCTGATGCCTTCTCTTTATAATATATCCAATAGGAACCAATGATGATAGCGGAATAAAACTTTACACAAATACAGTATTTGATGCGAGAGTATAAAATGTTCGGTCACACCCTTACTTGTTATTATTTTTTCAGAATTGTAAAATTATTAGTAAACCATTTGGTCCTTCCCCTATTTCCCCCTCTGCAGCCACCACTGTATACATACATACATGGAAAGGCGAGGGAATTCCTACAGGGATAGTGCTAAACTTCTCTGAATTTAGTTCAGGGTATAAAATATATTTTAATCAGTCATATTTAGAAGCTGTAGATAGCGAATAATTATATCTGTGAAAAATACTGTTCTTACTGAGAGAGAATATCTCAAACATCTTATTTTAAAGGATGTTTCTACAATGAATTTCCGAGCTCTCGAACCGGGTTGTGTTGGAAACCGGTAATGTAAAGATAGTCTAAACAAGTAAGGAAGGGCTAAATTCCGATGCTTTCGGGCGTTGTTCCCCAAACGGGAATCTCCGTTTTACGTCGATCGAAGAAATGACACAAAAAACCGCTGAACACAAAATGTGTTCATAAAAAGTTTTTCGAGGGTTAAAAAAATTGTTGGCATAAGCACTTTACATCTGGTGGGGATTACTTTGAAGCGACAAAGTAAATATTGATGAATAATTAAATATTTTGCGTTTTGCTTACAATTTCCGGGTACTTTTCTAACACAATGTTTACATAAATTCTATTAGGAGGAGGAGGCGTTTCTAGAACTTATGCTAAAGTAAAAAATTCAGTTATAAAGCAAAAACATTCAGTGAACTTCCCAAATTTGTTTTAATTTTTATTTACGCTGGGGAATACCAATTTAAAACAACAATTTGTCGGTCACACTTTGTGATTCCCCGGCAGTCAAGATTTCCCCAAACACTTTTTTCTCACATCTCAAAGTTTTGCAAAAATACATAAGTATATAAGTAAATATGAGGAGTGGTGATCTGACATTTCTGCACTCACATTCATATTAACGTGGGAATAGTCGAGACATAAAACTAAAACATTTTATTTAATTTGTTTGAATTATTCGCCACCGAACATAAATGCGTTGCCAGTGGGAAGACAATTCCCTTTATTGTCGCATTTACCAACGACATCCTCCACACACATACATTCACATATGTGTGTGCGTTTGTGTGTATGTGCGTTTGACATTGAAGAAACGCTCCGTTGTTTGCAAAAGAAAATGTTTATGCCCACACCACCATCATGCCCGCTCCGCTGGTAAAATTGCTCACTGCTCACTGCCCACTGTGTTAACTAAGTCGCTTGGCGCGCATTTTGTGCAAACAAAAGTCGGAAAACACTTCTCTATGAACGATGTAAAGCCACGTAACAAGACGAACAAGACACAAGGTCCACATTTAATGATTACATTCCACACTCCAGTAAAACCTGCCAGCCATGTGCAAAAAGCGAATCGAACTTCATTAATAGGTACCACATTCGAACAATATGTTCCACAATGGGTTCCACTTTGCACAAAGCCGAGCCGGTGGTTGCAGCCGCGTAGGAAGACCATTAGATTTCCTGTTTGCTTGCAATTTATGAATGAAAGCGGAAGCACACACCAACGCCAACGAACATGTAGGAACATGTTGCGCTAAACCTCAAATAAAACACTGCGTGTTCGCGTGTCTTGAACGTAACTACTTGCCGTTTGGCAAGAATAACTGTTATTTCCCACACATACACACAGACATTTTGCTTTTTCAATGTTGCCATCATAAAGGCTGCTCAGTTATTACTCAGTTGGTGACAAGACATCCGCCAAGACGGTCGTGTTCTAACGGTCATTCAGGAAAAGTAGTGGGTATTTTAGTTACCGTAAGCGCAAACGTAGCAACAAATTGTGTGTAAGTGTCGTAAGAATTTCGGGCTGCTAAATATGAATAGGTGAATGGCTTGTGAAAGTGAAACGCACACACACACAAAAAGCGACGTTTGTTTTTGAATGTGTGTACATCTGTGTAGATATAAACATGTAATCGAATTATATGCATCAACAGAGTTATTTGGATTCAGAAAACCGTTACCGCGTTAGTTGCCGCTGGAATGTGTGTTGTTGCTGTTATTGTTGAAAATGTGATTTCTAAGCGAAAACTACGTGGTGGAATGAAGTCTTTTGATTTTTGACGGGAAAATGCTTCAACTACTTAGCTACTAAGCCGTTAACAGTTAACTGTTGCGTTTACTTGGAATTATTCCGATTTTGTGAACGCACACAAAAACAAACAAATATCTTAGGGCACATACATATACAAATCCGTGTTATAAATATATGCTGTACATAAATAATTTGCGAAAATAAAACAACAACAGGCTCATTTAATTAATGTGTGTTTTGTTGTGTTTTTTGTGTGTACACAAAGTGTTTTCCAACTGTTCAAATAAAAAGTGAAATATAAATGCGGAATAAGGGAAAAGAATCATGAATTTCGAACGATAAAAATATGTTCAAATATGTAAATACAATTTAGTTGTGATTTATGACAAATATATGTACATATATGGTTCTTAAGTGTGCATAAAGTCACCTACATAAATACATGCTATATGTGATATAAATCATAAATGCTAAAAAATAATAAAAATAATAATTCTAACGCAGCAAGGTTTGCGCATGCCGAGCATTGGGCATGCAGTAGGCCGAACAATATTTACTCCAATTATATATATACATACAATCATATGTGTATTTGGTATGGCACATAATAAAAATCAAAACAAAAAAAGTGAGAAGGAAAAATTAAAAAATGCAAAAAAAATATAATATGAACATAGGAAACAAAAATGGGAAGTGCAAAATGAGAGAAATGGCAATAAAATAGAAATTTATTATATTAACGGTGTTGACAAATGTTGAATATGAAATGTTCAAGCTGTAATAAAAAGTAAGCCGCTTTTTGATCTAAATGTTAACTTCGTGGCTGACAAATTCTTACATATTATATTATATAATATTATATAGATATTACTGATACAATTTGAAATAATAAATTACATAAATATAAATTTAATATAATAAAAAACAACAAAGTTTTGATATATTTTTCATGTTAATAAAACTTGTATGTTTAAGGCAAATTAAACAATAAAAAACATTGGCAACATTGAAAGAAGAAGAAATTCACAAAATGATAAAAGTATAAGTGAGTAATATTGATTAGTAATTACAAATATTAACTTAATTAAGCAATATTTTGCTACATGTAAGAAAAAGTATTTCGGAAGTCGTGATTTCAAAGAAAAAGAGCATTGAAAAATATTTTTGATTTAATAAAAAAAAATATTAAAATTATTAAAAATAAAAAATAAAAACAAGAAGAAAATGTTAACTTCGGCTGCACCGAAGCCAATATATCCTGCACAGGTGCATTTCTTTTAGTAACTATGTGTTCAGTTTGTATGGAAGCTATATGCTATAGTTAACCGATCTGAACAATTTCTTCGTATATTACATTGTTGCTTTAGAAAATAACCTGTGCCAACTTTTGTGAAGATACATTGTCAAATGTGAAAGTTTTCCATACAAGAACTTAACTCCGTTCGTTCAGTTTGTATGGCAGCTATATCTTACAGTGATCTGATATCGGCAGTTCCGACAAACGAGCAGCTTCTTGAACAAAAATAGACGTTTGCAAAATTTCAAAATGATATCTTAAATACTGCGAAACGGACATAAATCGACTCAGCTTAACATGATGATCATTTAAATATATACTTTACGGGGTTTCCGACGCTTCCTTCTGGTTGTTACAAACTTTGTGACAAACTTTATATTCGGGGTATAAAATTTATTATTATATTTATTATAAAATTTATTATAGGTACCCGAAGTAAAAACTTATCACTTAGTCAACTTATAATCAAAGCAGAATAAGAAATCTGCCTCAAGAAAGTTTACAGCTTAACTTATTGTTGCAGAAAGTTGCCAGCCGTTTGGAAAAATTAATACAATCAATATAGTGCTGATAGTTTACAACTTAATGTATTCTTTCTGAGTTTTACCACCTGTTTACAAATTTGTATACAACCAAGATATATTTCGAACTCTGTGACATACTGACTGTTTAAGAAATTGTTTAGCCTCACAGTTTTTAATACAATTCCCAACTGTTTGGGAAAAAAAATTAAATTGGCAATTTTTTACAAATTTCTTAATACATTTTATTAATTCTTGATATTTTAATGACTTTTGGGTGGAAATAAGAAAATATATCCTACTTTTACGATGAATTATTGAACTAAGAATGGAAGCGTTTATATATAACAGTTTTTATTTGCGGTCCAAAAGAATGCATTTTCAAACAGTTATTTTTGATGCTCAGACAATCTAAGAAGTAAATAAATGGTTCCGGAGATCTAATTGAAAATTTAATTATGCCCATATGACAACAATTATGTTTTTATGAATTGTATGGAATTACATTTTCCAAACACGTGGCAACACTTGATGAAAATATATTTAACAGAAAGCTGGCACATAAATTTACTTTACTGCTTCCAAAACATTGCTAATTAAGCCAAAAAATATATGGCAACTCTCCAACGAAACTGTTTCTAAATGTAATTTTCTTTTGTCCCAGCTTTTCTTTTTCATAATTCTATTAAATCTAATAATGAAAGTTCGCATAATTTCATTAAATGCGGAAAGGGGCCCTTAGTGTATTTCAGTTAAATCTACTCATAACTGTCAATCAAAGTTGCCCAGAAAGAGGGCAACAAACCGAATGGTCTCTGAATATAAAAGCGTTTATTAGACAAATTCGCATATTTTTAACCAATTATTAGTGGCATTTCATGCGGTTTTCTTATTACATAGTGTAACGGTACTTTATTGATTAGGCATCCACTAAAATAGAATTAACTCGAAGGTGTACGTTAAGGAGAGGAAGTAAACAGAAATGTTTGCATGTTTTAAAGGGCGCATTTTAAAATTGTCGATATATGTATGTCTGTATATAGCTGCCATATAATCGTTCGATCAAAATCAAAATAAATATTTTTATACATATCCTTTACCTTTACCTTTTTAAATCCGTATTCGAAAACATCGAATTTCGTCAAAATAAGGCCAAAAAACTGCACGATTGACTTAGTGGGTCAAAATATCCGGTCATAATACCAAAAATCGAGTGGGGAGCATACGTCGACGTCAAGGGACAATAATTGTCGAGCGAACTTCGGCACATCCAAAATTCCAGAGTGTGCGTTGTTCCAAAGCAAAACAGCAAGAAACCTTTTCTACACACCGACTCACACACATTCTCACTTTTATTACAGTTATAATTGCATTTTTATTTAATATGCTGACTGCCAGCAGCGCTTATAGTAAATGCACACACAGGGGGATCAAATGCTTGTCTACACTTCATTTAAGTCCACCGAAATCGGATCTCACCACGAACTGCAAAGTTTATAAAAAGATCGGCGACTTCCCACAACTAGTATTTACTCCGACAACTAATATTTTCATTGAGCTTGCAAAATTTTATCATATAAAGAATATTTTAATGGAATTAATATTTTATTCTTGATACTACCTAATACCAGGATTCAAGAGAGGTCAAACAAACGAAAAATTGAGCACTAGGTAATTGTACCTTTTAATTTGTATACCAAAATGAAGCAGTCTCAATTTGGGACCTGGTCTGGTGTGGTCTCTTTGTTTTCCAATAAATATGAATATAAAAATGAATCCAAAAGTCTTATGGATCTTCAAAGAAGTTTGTATCAAGACCGATCTCCGCTAGAGAAGTAGCTGATATAAGAAGAAGATGTATAATTTGGGTATCGAATGCATCCTTCCATGTTTAGAGCCTGTTGTATTCAACCAACATTTTAAATGTCGTAGAAATTTTTGCCAATTTGAATCTCGAAATTGTGGTTAGAGCTTAGTATGCAAGCAGTGATTCTAAAAAAACACCAAATATAAAATTTTTTTAAATTTTTATTATGTCATGATCTGTGATTTTTTCATTATATTTACTAATGTTTACAATTTCATAATGAAAACGCAATAACAACGTTCATAAAATTATTATCAAAATAATCGTTCACACCCGGCGGATTTCCGTTTAAAATTGTACTCCTTTAAGAACTCAATCCATTCTAAAACCGTAAACGTCGTGAATTTGCCAATTTTACCTTAGAACAATTCGAAAACAATAAAATTTTTTTAAGAAAATCATCTTCTCTGAAGAGGCCCGAATTCATCGGAGTGGTGCGGTAAATAAACCAAACTGTCGATTCTGGTGTGAACAAACTCCACAAATTATTCAAGACAAACCGAAACATTCATCTAAATTGACAATTTGATGCAGTTTTTGCTTTGGCGGAACCGTTGGCCCGTACTTCCTTCGAAATGAAGCTGGTGACACTGTTACTACGAGTATCAACGTAGAGCGGTATAGATCAATGAGAACCAACTTTTTATGGTCACACTGTGTCCATACCTTAACATAGCCATAAAAACCCTGTGTTAGAAATATAATTAGTTGTTTGATTTGTTTTTTCTTTCTCACATTGCAAAAATAAACCACGCAACCTTTAGAAATAAATTCAAGGTTAAAGTATTTTTATGTGTGACTCCTACCGCTTAAGATTTAAAACTTATGTTTAGAATTAATGAAGAAAGAGAAGAAGAAAAGCAAAAATTATTACATTCTTGCCTGATCTTGCCATTCAGTAGATAAAATTAAGCCAACGAGTGGATTTATTACCGATCGGAGATGCCTCAAAAGTTTTATTTAATCTTTTTCTATTCTTTCAATGAACGAAATCAAGAACGACGCAAGATATAAGACCGACTAAAGGGACCACATTCACAATAATAACTACGCTTCTAGCAAAAAAAAAAGGAAAACTGATATTTAATACACGAGAACGCAATAGCAAGAGACACCTGAGGGCAGAAAATTAAAGAAAGTGGCCGCGGGAACAAATATTTCTGGTATCTTCCTACATAGCGAGTGCAAAAATATTCGGTTACACGCGAACTTAACCCTTTTTTTTAGCTTCTCTCCACTCATATCTCCTCAGTTTGAAAAACATTTTATCAAAGTTAATGGATTTTGCTTGAACTTTACATACATATGTATACATATACACTCTCCTGATACTTTCACTGGATTTTGAAGAAATATGGGAGTTTAACACGATGGTCAAAAGTTGGCCAAATAACATAAAATTTCATTTAATTTAAATCCACGCCTGACCACTTACCCAAGAGAAGTAAACACTTGGGTGAAAAGGGTTAGCTGGAAAACTCCTTTACAATTTCAATGAAATTTACTAATATTTACAGAAAAAGGCAGCGCATACAAACATACCATACGCATATACTACATATACTCGTTCCTACAGTGGTTGTTATCATTTCTCGTTTTCTGTTACACGCACAACACTCACGCTGCAACAACGGATATTTTCATAAAAAAGAAACTGCCAATAAGCCACGAACGTCTACACTTCCTTACTAACTGACTTGCTTTTAAGCTAACTGAAAAGCGGCAAATGCCAATAGAATTTATATTTGACGCATCTACAGAAAAACAAGAAACTTTACTGACTTGAAATTTTTTGTGTGAATATTTAAGGGGAGAGAGAGCCGCGAAGAATTTTATTAATGATATAATTTCATGGGGATAATGAAATAGAACAAAACGAATTTCGCGAGATAAAAACGCAGCAAATATTTTGAGGTTTAATCTTCCATTGTGTATTCTATAATTTACAAGGAGTATGATGGAATTTTACTCCATACCCAAATATCTTTAAATATTTGGTTGGTAGAGGACTATCCAACAGCCATGTTGCAGCTATTCAGATATGCAATCACCCATTTTTTCTCATGTAAATATGTAAAATAATATTTAGGGTCAATAGTGTTTGTAAAAAATCGTTTAGAGCCAGAAGAATTAGCAAAAATAAACCTATCTGATTTCCTTCGGTGCTGACTGAGCGTTTTTTCGGCTGATTTAATTTTGTGTAAACGGTAAGTGTTCCCTTTAATTCCCGAGGCTAATAGCACCCACCACTGGTTGCGTTTTCGCAGCAAAATTTATTTGAACACGTGCTCTTCAGTTTGTTTGAAGCTTGTCTGACGTTTTTTGTCTGGTGTAGAAAACAACTTTGATTTTGCTGCAATCCCGTTACGCTCGCGGGCAAGTGAAGAAACCTTATTTTATTCAGCGCTGTTTTTTGTTTTATTGCCTGCTATTCACTTATTTATAAGCTCACACATATATAATTGCTTATTTATTTGTTTTTATAGAAAAGTAAAGTCTTGCCTAGGAGAAAAGATAAAATAGTATTTTTCTTGACATTTTTTAATTGACAGTGAACGTGAGAGAAATCAAATTCTATATTGAAAGATGGTGAATATTATATTTATTTTCCTCTTTAATTTTTAATAATAGGTTGTCAAAAAAGTCTTGCGGTATTTCTAATGAATTTTCTATTGTTCAAAAAATTTTCGACGACAGGCCTTCCGGGGCGCGGCGCATCTTCGACCACCTCTACACTAGAACGGAAACGTTGAAACCAGCGTTGTGCAGTTCGAATGGAAACTGTATCGGGTCCATAAACTGCACAAATTTTATTGGCGGCTTGAGATGCATTTGTGCTTTTATCGTAAAATATGCCGTAATTTCTATTTATTTTGCTCCATGTTTGCGACGCTATAACTCACGAACGACTTAAAAGAAACGACAATCAATCAAGCACGTGTTAGCGCGTGAAATGAGCTTTCCAAAAAGGTATAGCATGACCCAATGCGACGAATAAAACTAGAACTACGCGCTCGCAGCGCCAACTAGCGAAAATACCGCAAGACTTTTTTGACAAACTAATATTTGTGCATGATTGGAGTTAATCAGAGAGAAAAAATTTGTTATATTGATTTTTTTTTCATTTGTGGGAGCTTACTCCCCCGTATAGACCCTCCAATAGGCATGTATGTAATAAGCCTAAATATATGTCGGAGTTAAGTGTCAAGATTTTATCAAAGAACGTGAGACGGAAATATTCAGTCACGTTCTCCTCCATTGTCCAGCCTTTGCATAACTCAAATTGATTTCGGTCACCTCAACAAATTTGTGGTTGTCTCAAGGTGTAGTTAAATCTCGTTCATTTTTTAAATTTTAACGTATGTTCAGATAAATTTTATCAAAAAATTTGGACAATGGTGCACAATCACAGAAATGCGACATTCGACACGTGGCTTTAGTTTCACTTCAGCTCGAGAAGCCAAATACATTTCAAAAAACAACATATACATAAATCCACATGAAGGCAATCAAACTTTTCTTCCGACTATTTTCCGTCGCCACTTTTACCAAAGAAACTTGAAAACTTTTCCGTAACAACATGTGGTCACCGCAAAAAGGCGAAATGGCAACACAAGCGCCGATAGAAAGAAAAACGAGCGTGTTAGGCCGATGACCTCATAACACATGCGATTTCTAAAGTTAAATAAACAAAATTAAAAACAACAGTTATTTTCTGATGAGTTTGTAGATAAAGAGAAAATTTTAATAATATACGTAATGGAAAGATTTAAAGGCCAAATTTTTAGTACAAAATCTTCAATAAAAGTATTTGTAAACCCTTCTCGTATATTTATGTGTTTACAGTGGCGTATCAGTATATTACTACGCATAGATAATGTAATTGATCGTTGATGATTCAAGATTCCCCTATTTCGAGAAATCAACACTGCAGATAGTCGTAATTCCGAGTATACAGCTCGAATGACCACAAGAACTGTTAAAAAATAACTTTGACTTTTTATGGCTTACAATTTCTTATAAAACGTTTCAAAACGATCCTTAGAGAAATATATGACGGCATCATAATCAACCCTGTGTGCGAGTTCATGTCGAGCCAAACTATAAGCTATGACAAAAATTTGATCACCTCCTGGCAGGAAATGAAAGCTTTAGAGTATTATTTTATATGAAATTATCTAAAAAAAATTCAATTACTTACGGCAGAAGTCTTGATAATTTTCTTTTTCATACTGATCATACTGATACTTTTACACTCACATTTTTTTAGCAATTTAATTCTATTATTGATTCTAATTCATATACAATGCTTTTTCTGTCATTGAAAAAAACAAAATTTATCAAAACTTTAGCGGTAACCATTTGGAAGTAATTTGACAAACAATGGAATTCGTAAAATTTTAGGAAAATTAAAAAAATGTTTGGGAATGGTCATCTTGACTAAGCCATTAAAAAATTAAATTGGTCGATTTATATCTCCAAAATAGTATATTGCCTTTCAAGTGACGTGATTTATGTTCACTAAAAGCAGTATATGGAGTCAAATCGCATGCTCTATTTAGTTGTCCAATTTGCAGGACTTTTTCTTCCCACGGTCCCAAAAAATTTATCACAATGACTTGCTAAACATGTTTTGACACAAAAAAAGAGTGAAAATTCATGTGTTCATTTTGGTAGTTGGTTTATCACACATGGAACAGAGCATCTCCAAAAAAACTTCACTTGCTTATATTTTAACTAAAACAATATCTACTTACTAATCAACAGCAAACACGCATGGATGTTCACTTCAATTATATTACGTTTTTGTTTGCAAATCTGCAAAAGTGCCTCTTAACTGGTCAAAAACACAAAGCTTTCTGTAATTTTTCATAACAGAAGCAACTCTTAAGTTCTCTAAATGTAAGTAAAAGTTAAAGAATTTTCAGCCACCTTTTATTGTCTGCTGTGCTAAAAATTTTTTATAGTTTTTCATGGAAATTCTCTTCAATATTTTGCCAAAGTTAGACAAAAATTAGACTTTTATATAAATAAAAACATATACATGTCTCGCAAAAGCTGCCACGCATGGCCAAGTCTTTCCCTCTGAATTATATTTATTGTAAACTCATTATGACTATTTATATATATGTATATAAGCCGAAACTCAAACCAAAATATAAATATTTGCTTTTCTTTGTTCACTTTATTCCTTAAAAGTACAAAAAAAGATTCAACTAAAGCATATAGCGTTATATTAAATGAAATTATCGTGTATTATATAAAATTTCGCTTTATGTAGGCTACGAAACGAGTCAGTATACATATACACACCTATGCACGTTTAAGTGCCGTAATAAGGAATAACGTTCTTCGGCCAATCCGAGCCACGGCTGAACTGGTGATGCAGTTTACATGTTTTGCTAGTTGCCATGATGATTGTCAGACGATTTTCGTACTTATTGGCTTTTTTAAGGGCCTAACTACGTATGTACATAGTTGCATATATACATTTGTATCTACTCAACAAACTTAGTATTAGCGATCACATGTACACAACCACAACAAGTAAGCTTTCATTTCAAAATAAATTGTTCTTGATGCGATGGGATGCCTCCTTGAGAAACTGTTGTAATTATTTCACTCCTATATTATTCGCTGAAAATTTTGAGAGTATTGTAAATTTAAAAATCAGCAATCAACAAACTTATTGGTGTCGTTGTAGCGACATAAAATATTCTCAAGAAGTGTTTATTCGCGTAACATTACATTAAACAGACTACTGTGGAGGCGTCAGTCCTCAGTTGGTCGTGTGTGTTGAGTGATGGAGCTTGGTATATTCCTCACCGAGATTAAAAAATTTAATTGAATTTATGATTCTTATGAGTTTTTCTTCAAGTAACTATTCAATGTATTTTGTTTATTAGAATCAACAACGTGGTCATAATTGATGATTTATACCGAAAAGTGAGACGCATGATATATTCCAAATTCTCTCGAGTGTATTAAAGTAATTCAATATAACATAATAACTTTTGTGCTAGAACTGGGAGTGAATTTACAACTGCCAGTAATAAATTATCGAAGTGTTATGTTTAGAAAAGTTCGCTAAGTAGACGAAAAAAGAAATACCGCTGGAAGATGGTAGGAAACCTATTCATTTTTATGCTATCAGAATTGTTGTAACCGTTAGTCTACACATTTTCGTTAACGGCTCTTAATACTTTTGAGAACATAAGAATAGCTTTATATATAAAAAACACGTGTCACGTTGTTTGTGCTCGATGAACGCCTAAACTACTGAACCGATTTTAAATTTGATTGCACACCATGTGCAATTTGATCCAACTTGACAGACGGGTTAGTTTACATCTCAATTTATAATCGCAATATTATATTATTGCAAATTATTTGTCTATTTTTTGACAGTCACAATTGTCTGTTAGCTGCAAAAGATTGTATTCTAGATTAAGATTAAGGATCTAATGAAAATAAGCACTTTCGTTTCAATTTAAAATGTGCAAAAAATACTTTTCTTGTCATATACCTGTAGCATGGCTTGTTTCAATATTACGAATTAATCAACGAAGTCTACAACTTCAAAAGAGCAATATTCTAATACAAAATTAAGTGCCCTGCAAAACAGGTTGTTACTGCTTTTTTCATCTCTTTAAAAGTAGTACATAGTTAAAGTTGCACAACAAATGTACTGAGGAATCATAGAGTATTGCTCATACGACATGGTATACTTTGTGAAAACAATACATTTGATGCATAATTTTAACTGCATATAATTTTTTAAAGATATTTCTAGGGCAAAAATCACTTTCTTCGAGTTACAGGTTGCTTTGAAAATTAAAAAAAAAAGTCTGTGTTTTCATGCATGTTTGAATGTAGCAAAAAGAACATGACACGTCAAATTAAAGTCTATTTTTATGTCATTTCCACATTCCAGTCAATATTAGTTGCTGAGTAATGTCTTACAAGAATGTTTGCATGAATCTTTTCACCGCAAGAATGAATTGCGTAAACACACTGACGGCACTTTCTTTTGATAATCCTCTGGAGATGT
This sequence comes from Bactrocera latifrons, assembly GCF_001853355.1. Lineage (NCBI taxonomy): Eukaryota > Metazoa > Arthropoda > Insecta > Diptera > Tephritidae > Bactrocera > Bactrocera latifrons. The sequence goes on along the minus strand of NW_017537489.1, from coordinate 1,542,379 downwards.
CTGAGAAGAGCGAGTAAATTTATATGGATACTAGTACACATATATGTGCCTAGCACCTAGTGCCAATAGCGAGAATGACACTGCATAAAGCAGTGACTTGACTTGACGACGTCTCTTAACAGACATACCATGCTGTCATAGTATCTGACTCCCAGCTCACTTGACTCCAAAGTCAACATATGTATACATATACTATGTACAACCATGTACATACATATGTAAGTATATCCACCATACATTTCATTAGACATAAATATAATAAAAAGAGCGAAATTTATTCAAATCAGGCATATGCTCATTTTTACTTTATGTCTTTCACTGGGTAAGGATTCTGTTGCGATGGTGAAATGACTGTTGTTCTTAATTACAAATACAGATTATAATATATAATATACACACACCTACGCAAATGCATTCATTATAACCTTAAATTTTCTTGAGTAACTTGCAAATGAGTGCTGAATGTTCGCTTGAAATATTAAATTAAAATTTTATTGCCATAACGATATATGTATATGCGGCTGCAAACATAGTTCTACATTAATATTTACATATTTGGGTATTTGCAGTTGTTATACTTCTACAAATTATACGTTAAAAACCATTATTTACGGTATTGTTTTAAAATCAGATCACTTCACGTCAAAAAATCTCTCGACAGAAGCTCGAATCAAGTTATTTATTGCTAGCCGTCGGCTTTTCAATTTAGTTTGAAGGAGACAGTCTCAAAATGCACTGCAGAGCCTTCAAGCTGACTAGTAAAGTAAACCAGTTTTCTGTAAAGCTCTTAAAAAGACTATTGTGTACATTCGCTCTTCTATTCTATCTTTAACAAAGCCTCCAACCTAAAATAATCCCACTTTTATCATTTCCCCTTCACAGAAATATGATAATATTTATCATTTAATAATAATCCTTAACACATTTTTTGCTTGGCAGTTTTTGTCGAACCACTTTCATATTCTTCAATAGTCGAGAATCTTATCTAAATAAGAAGGAAAATATTTAATTCATGTCTTAATGTGCCAGGGCTGCCACCTTCTTAGTGTAATAAAATCTATGAAAGTGTCAATATATTAAATCTGCCGGTTTATAATTTGTGGTTATGCCATATACTTAGATGGGAGTGTACATTTTTGTAGTTGGGCCTTCCTGTGTAATGAAGTTCGCAATATACCAAACATCCTAATTAAGTTTTAATTTATTTGTCATAACAACATTATAAAGCACATTTATTAGCGTAGGCTGTGTTTTTTAAGTCGTGTATACTACAGTCCTTGTAGTCAAAGTTGAAAAGGTTTAATTTGTGACTACTATGAGATTTGAGACCTTAACGTTAATATGCTCAAAAAAACCAAAATCCAGCAATTCATTAATTCAACCTTTTTACAACAATAAGCAACACTTAAGTACCTATGAATGGCTAATTTTGGTTTTCTGTGCGCTCGTATAGCTATGAAACTGAGGAATAGGAGACGAGATTTTTCCACCTCATGCTCTCTATATATCTTTGACAGCAGGCATCCGTCAAAACATTCGGTAATGCTGCGAATATGGAATACAACATACTATTTTAGGTTCAGCATATTTTGGAGAGAAGAGTAACTCGACTTATACTTCTAAACCTAACCCTTTCAACCAAGTATCCATCATCAATAGAGTTGCTTTCAGTTATATATTTGGCTGATTTCATACAGTCCAACAATTAATTCAAAAATTTTGCTACAATTATTATTATTATGATTTTTTTTTTTGTTTTTTTGTTTGAATGTTAATATAACATTATTTTTCAATAATTAAACCAATTGTAAATGATTATTAAATAATTATTCGTAGTCAGAACTTAGTTAATCACGATTTTAAACGGCCATGGAAGTAACAAAATCACCAACGAAGAAATCTCCGACGATTTCATCACAATATGGACCACAGAAGATGTTTGAGAAATGCGTGTAAAAGGTAAAGATTTTCTATATGTGCTCAGCGACTGTGAAGAGTAAAATCCGTACATTATGAAAGCGCCGGCCGCGTTGAAATAGATGACAAGAAAGTTGATGCGATTATCATACTTGCATCATACTTTAAAATTATATTCTAGCCAAACCAGTCAACGAATTATCAAAACTGCTTCTAATATATGCAACTGTGATATGAGTCTTCAGCTCTTTCCAGAATGCGTAGGCAACAAGTTCGCTCATATATTAATAAATAATTCTGAAGATATGAAAATTTCAAAGGAAGAGCGGCTCATAGCCACTATGCACTATGCATTTATAGTGTCTGCTCTCATGAAAGGAGCTCGCTCTTTCCTCTTAGTTTCCAAATTTCTACAAAAATTAACATATCTGTCATCTCTATTATTTATAAACAATTAAATGTGTTCACTTCCTAATTTTGCGATTCACTATGCATGAACATTAGCATTTTGTATCAATTGAAGTTGTTTGCAAATGAGAAAATTTATTCATTGCCTTTGATATTCTAATACAAAATTTAACGTTCTACAAAAAGCGTTTTTTGCATAAAAACATTCCTTTAAAAGTTATAAGCACTGAATATTATATATCGAATGTACTGAGTTATCTTGCAAGTGCCTTATAAATTTTGTGTTGCTCATACGACACGGTGTACTATTCAATGGATAATTTTTTAGTGCCTGAGCTGAAAATTCCCCATTATATGTATATGTATATATGTACATCTATGTATGATATGTATAAGTGAAAATATTAGAACTTTCACACTTGCTGTGATTGTGCTTGGCAACCAGTTCGTAAGTTTGACAGTTTGTCCATTTGCTAAGTCCGAAAGTCTTAAACTTCTTGGGGGAAAAATTTTGCACAATCTACAACTGGCAACAACATTAACTACAACAAAAAGATCAATAGCAGCAACAACAAGAATGAAGCTTAAATCGCAGACGCATTCCCGCGGAATTTTTGCCATTTGTTGATTGCCCATTCGGAGACATTGTGATTCTGCCTAGCATTCAAGGCACCAACACACTTATACAAAGGCACAATATGGGCACTTTCCAGCCAAAAATTTTCACCAACCTGTCAAGGCCGATCTGTTTGCGTTTTGTAAACCGTTATTTAATTGGCACAGCGGAGAAAATATCTCACGTTCGGAATTTGTATTGGCAATAGAGTCAATATAAATGAGTGTGAGCTGTGAGATGAATAGATATGGCTAAATAAATGAAATGCGTTTAATACGATGGGCAAATGCTACAAAACAAAAGAAACAATAATATGGCGAACAAAGAGATGTGGAAAAGTACACACACAAGTGAGTGAACTTCTTGCAGCAGAAGACATAAGAAATCAATTTGTTCTAACAACGTAAGCGGTTTGCCTTCTGTATGAACAACATAAACAAGATTATATGCATATGCATTCAGTTTTTTATACTTACACAAATATAAATATAAGTGATTTGCTAATATGAAAATAGATTTTCTATAAAAAGCATTAGATTCGGTCACTGAAGTTGAATGACAACATTATAAAGGACAGCGACACACACACACAACAACACAGTTATACACATATGCACATATATGTACAAATTTCTGAGTATGGAATGCATTGATCATGCCTTTGCCTTCAATGTGTTGATAAGAAACGTAAAGACTTATTTTCGATGAAATAAATAGGATTAAACTTAAAAAAAATTTGTAAACTAACTATGCTATAAAATGGCGTCTGACCACAATTTTCCAGCTTATAATAAAATATATTATACCATTGTTTTTAATTGAAATGAGTATTGAACTAAAATTGGATTTTTTTGTTGTGACAAATAATTTATCCAATGTAAAAAACAAAAGTTAAGGATTCAAGATTTTTTTCACCCAAAACATCAAAATGTGGCAGCAGCGGTGACAATCCTCATCCAAAGGGCGCTGGAATCATAGAATTATTTCGCACATCTAGTCATGGATAGACAGAGGACACGGAGACCTGGATTTCCATCTGACTAAAATACTTAGTGGACATGGCTGCTTTAGAAGTTACCTCTACAGTTTCCAAAATGATATAAGTCGATGTGCACAGAGTATATAGAAGACTCTGAACAGACATTATTTTATTGCTTTCGCTTTTCAAATAGAAGGGAAACCTTAAAACCACACTCAGTGGTAGTTTTACGGTCGACAATTTAACGACACTCAAGTGTCAGTCGTCTAAGAAATGGAAAGCTGTTAGCGAAACGTCTGCTTTCATAATGACAAAACTGAGACTTTTTCTACAGGTAAAGTGTCCATCAGTCCGCACAATAGAACACTCCGCTAAAGGAAGCGATTATAAACACATTATTATTATGTCGCAAGTTTTATCAAGAAAAGGGTTATTAAAATATTTATTAATAAGAAGCCCGATTTATTTATCAGAAGTTCCAGTCATTGCAACATCATATCAAAGCAAGAAGATTCTAAAGATTTTGAGAAGAGTTGCCACTTATTTTAATTATTTTTATTGATAAAATATATCAAATTGCCGCCCAATCAACATCTGGTACTTAATTGCATGCTATTGTACTACTCTGCGTATAAGTAACTTTTATGGACTACTTTTTTTGAGATATCTACGTTCTGCCTTAGTGAAAACGTTTCGCATCACGAAGGAGAATAAAATAAATTCGACAAAATAATGTGATCAAGCGAAGGCTGTAAAGTAGTAACCTTTTCTTTTGAGGCATTTTTCGAAAAGGCACACATGCACACAACTCTCTGCCTGTGTTTGCTAATGTGAGTCGATTTTTTGACAACTTCTTAGTGCCTGATGAGGTCTACATTATTATTCATGCGATGCCGACGGACCATCAGAAAGCAATCAATCATTTTAAAATTTTCGGAGTGAAAAGAAGTGAGAAATAAGGAATACCGAATAAATGTGTTCAGTTGGGACCAATAACATTGTAATTAAAATTATTGAAGAATTTCTTTCTTAAAAAAAACACTAAAATATTAATAAATGTATCAACATATATAATGATGGAAATAATGTTGTTAATATTAAAGAAATCTAATAATTTAAAGAATTTAAGGAAATTTCGAGTGAGTATGAGTAATTTCAATTGCTAGTATTACATATAATAACAAGTCTGTTCTTTTCGAGAGTAACTTTTATTATTGCAATTTCCAATCCTTACAGCTAGGAAGTTAACATAATGTATGTAAGCTTAARACTAATGAGTGCAAATGTTTATTGTTGTTGTTATTACTGTTTAAGGAAAGAGAGAATTTAGTTTAAGAAAGATCAATTAGCAAGTATGGAAATTATGAAATGAGAAAAGAGATATGAGAGGATAAGTAAAACAGGTAAAGAAAGAATGAAGAGAGAAGTGTATGTTGTTGGTAGTGGGAGTATTGGTATATGACTATATAGTGTATAAATTGTACTCAATTCTTTTAAGAAATCGTCCTAATGCTTGTATGCATATTGTATATTATAGTTGCTTTTATATACCCACGTCAAGACCTAAAAACTACGGAGTGACATAAAAGCTCTTATAGGTGGATACTATCGAAATAATTTTGATTTTATCTAATCTACTACTAATGGCTGAAAATATTGCCCAATTGTGGTCAGACAATTCCTTAAATTTAAATTTACAATCTACAAACGACATTGACAAAGTTCAGAGAATTAAAAGACAGCGGCTAAGCTGGCTAGGACATGTTGTCCGAATGGACGCTCTGAAAGTAACTCCAATATTTTCCCCCTACATTATGGCACACCCCCAGATCTTCCCACTAATCAACGCTATTTATTATAGTCTTTAACCAAATCTTAACTTAATAGCCTCAAACCGCAACGTAGACCACCCTATCTACGCTGACGATGTCTTAATATTCCCGGCGTTAAGAGTTTCAACGAAGTTAAAATCAATTGTACTAATATTCTGACTGACATAATGGAATGGTCTAAAGCGACAGGAACCAAGGTTTCTGCAAGCAAAATTTCGACAACTCATATCTGCAGGAATGGAAAATACACCTTCCCCAACCACTAACGCATTCTAACTCTTTAAGAATACTTGGTCTAATTTTCGATAAAAAAAGCAACATTTAAGGAACATTGTAAATATGTTAAATTAAACTTACCACACTTGATCTTCTCCTCAGCCTTTGCCGATACTTTGTTTGCTCGATATAATCAGTCGAGTTCATTTCCCTGGATGTCGATGTATAGCACTTTAAAATATACTCAACTCATTTACATAGTTCTGTGAATTAAGAAACAGCGGCAAACAGCGAAAAGGAGGTACGACTGGCGCGCTATTGTAAAACTAGCCATAACAGCGTTGGCGGTGTCTACGCCAATAAAGAAGAAGAGCACGCAATTAGGAGTCTACGGCATAAGAGTAATATATAAAGTGGGCGTGGTTACTATCGTTTCCACCCATTTACACCCAGTTTGAGGTGGTACCGAAAGAATTTGTCCTCAAAACGTTTTGTCGTTATAGCTTTAGGGATTTTAGATATACTACACAGATTAAACCTGTTAGAGGCGTTTCAAGAATTTATAATAAATTCAGTTCAAGGTTCAGTAAACACGCACAATATGTTTTAATTTTTATTTTTACTAGGGATTACCCATTTTAAAAAAGAATGTGTCGGTCATACTTTTCAAAACACTTGTGATTCCCCGCCTGTCAAGATTTTCCCAACCACTTTTATGTCACATCCCAAAGATCTACAAATATACAAAAGTAAGTACAAACATATGAATATACTTAAGTGAGTGTGAACACTGATGATCCGGCATTTCAGCACTCACATCCAAGTCTGCATGTGAGCATTCATATTTTATTTAATTTCTTTGAATTATTCGCCGCCGAACATAATCAACTTTTCGTCCATGTAGCAAATGGAACTTTATAAATGCGTATGTGCATTCGTACACTATCTTCCACAATGGGTTCCACTTTTCACCAAGTCGAAACCGCGTACGGATGCCATTGGAGTTCGTGTTTGCTCGTAATTTATGAATGAAACAGAAAGCACAACAACTGCAGCGAACATGTATGAACATGTTGTGCCATGTTGGGCAGCAATTCTACAAATTACCCAACCACAAACACAACTCTGTTTGGTCGTGTGTTTTGAACGTAACTGTCTGCCGTTTGGAAAGAATTACTGTTATTTACACGCACACATACATATGGATGTACATAAAGAGCTTGTGCTTGCTGCCATCATAACGGCTGTTCGTTGGTTATTCAGTTGATAGCCAGATATCCGCCAAGACGGTCGCGTTTTAACGGATGTTCTGAAAAAGTATGCGTTTATTTTAGTTACCGTTAGCGCGAACGTAACAAGAAATTGTGGGTAATTGTCGTAAGAATTTTGGTGAATTTGTTGAGAAAGTGAAACACGCACACATCCAAAAAAGCGACGTTTGTGTGTGAACGTGTGTATTTGAATGTGTGTACATGTGTGTAGATATAAACATGTAATCGAATTAAGTGCACCAATAAAGTGATTTAGAGGCCGAAAACCATTACAGTGTTAGCTGCCGCTGGAATGTGTTGTTGCTGTTATTATTGCTGTGTGATTTCTAAGCAGAAACCATGCGATAGAATGAAGTCTTTTGATTTTTGACGGGAAAATACTTAAACTACTTAGCTACTAAGCCGTTAACAGTTAACTGTTGCGTTTACTTGGAATTATTCCGATTTTGTGAACGCACACAAAAACAAAATAATATCTTAGGTCACATACATATACAAATCCGTGTTATAAATATATGCTGTACATAAATAATTTCGCAAATAAAACAACAACATGCTCATTTCATTAATGTGTGTTTTTGTTGTGTTTTTTGTGTGTTCACAAAGTGCTTTCCAACTGTGTAAATAAAAGGTGAAATATAAATGCGGAATAAGGGAAAAGAATCATGAATTTCAAACGATAAAAAACGTGTTGAAATATGCAAATAAAATTTGGTAGTTAGTTATGAAAAACATATGTATATACATACATGATAATCTTAAATACGCATAAAACCATTTTGTTTCCACCACGCAAATAAAGATATGTATTATAAATAATGAATAGTAAAAAATAACAAAAATTATAATTCAAACGCCCAGAAAGGTTAGCGTAAGCAGAGCATTTTGGTAAGCAGTTTGATTGAAAATTAACTTAAATTACAAACAAACACATATAGAATGATACATAAATATTCTGTATATTATAGTACATAATTGTGGAAAAAAAATTAAAGAAAAATAAAAAAATTAAATCAAGAAAATGAATGAAAATAACGTATCTTCAGACAAACTCTGAAGTTCAAATACGGCTCCTAAAGCGAGCTACCTAAACTGTCATTTTTAATAAAATTAGTATTTTGATGTCAATTAGCCACACTGTCATGTGATGTCAATGGCCTGTTGCCTTCTGCTTGACGCTCGTCATGTGTTTATCGAACTACAAACCTTAGGTGGTTGCCCCTAACTGTTAGAACTTTTGATTATATCAGTGGTGGTGGAAGAAATTACATTATGATAAATTTAGCTCAAGTTACAGTGATCACTAAAGTATTGTGTCTAGATCAAATATAATTAGACACTTAATATTTAAGGGTAAAATGCAGTAAAGGTTGCCAATTTATGTCTTTGTAAGTAACATGCCAACTCTGCGACCCAAATTGTCATTTTTTTTATTGTGCGCTTCAGTAAGGCCAAACTAAAGTCATTGCATTGAGCAACAGTTTTAAGACAGCTACCATGACATCCAATATGAAAGAGAGGAATATTAATTCCGCTTAATAAAGTTTGCACTAAACTTTGTGCGTACGCGAGCCAGAGTAAAAGTGCTGTAGTCTCATAAAACTAAAACATAAACCGGCTTACATAAATTCAAATCACTGTCGATGTCAATATGTACGTGTATACGTGTGAAGGTGTCAGTGAACTGACAGCAAACTGTAAAGAAGGGTGGTCAAGTGCTTGAACAGAAATAGAAGCACGCACACAGAAATACTAAAGGACATAACTCAGGCACTATATTCCGTAAAGGAGATATGAAATGCAAGAAATATATAATTCGTAAGTGTAGGAACGTATAAGTATGTGTGTTTGCGAGTGCTGAATTATTGCTTCTACCAAGTGATTTACAATTGTGGGTGGGTTTGTTTTTAGAAAAAGGGCTCTACATTGACCCTCAGGCATACACTTGTACATTCACATATACATACATATATATTGGTAAGTGAGCATTTGTACAATTTGTTTCATTGTTGAATTAATTTGTGTATCATAAACACGCAGACTTGTTGAGCTTGAATAATGGTTCACAATTGCCGTGGAGTAATTTATGACACATTAGAAGCTCGAATAAAAATGATGTAAACAGACAAGTGTATATAAGTATGTATATTCGTATATTACTGGTACTTAAGAAATATTTGCCGCCAATAAAATACTTAGATATAATTGGACATTTTATGGCCTCCAGACATATATTTATATTGGAATAAAAAAAAGGAAATTAAAGAGAGCAAATAATACAGTTGAAAGTAAGGCTTAGTCTAACAACTCTTTTAAACAAATAATAAGTATAATTTTGACAGCTCAAAACAAAAATATCGTGTAACTGGTTATTGTTATTGAACCAAAATACAATATATATTTATATATATTAGGGTGTACATTTTTTTCAAATTTATTTTTTTAGTTTTCAAGCGTTTCTTGAAGCTTCAGGTTTTGCCCTAAGAAAGTAGCCAACTTAAAGAAGATCTTAATTTTCATTTTAAATTGTGCCTAAGTTATTATTCTTTTCCCATATATCCATAAAACATCTAACTTTAAAAACGTGATTTTCTAAAACGGAACTATTTTTCTACAAAAAATATCTTATTGATTAAAAAAAAAACATTCATTTAAAGTTATACGCAGTAAAAGTTATAGATCAAATGTACCGAGCCTTCATACAAGTGATTTGTAAAATCCATGTTACTCATACGTCAAGGTGTACTATACATATGAATTGCGATATAAATATAAAATAAAGAGCAAGTTTACATTGAATAATTTTTTAGAACAGAAACTGAAATTTGATGAAGCGTCTACAAAAAAAAATAAACTAATGAGATAATGGACACCCTAATGTATATATACACATATAAAAAGTATAAGCAGAAATGTACACATATTTACTTGACCTTGAGAAAGATTTTGTAATACATACTGCGGATGTGCTCTACTATAATTTTTCTAACTTTCCGTCACTTGTGTAGTTGTTGTGCTTTGATAAAGGGCTTTTACGAGTGGCCTTGTTCAATTTATGTGTAATGAAGCGAAGCTGCCGCTCTGTAGATTGGCAAGTGAAACTTATTATCGAGATTTTCTTTTTATTAGCTACTCATAAATATCCATCTGCCACTTGCCGCTGCAGTAGGATTTATCTGCTTCGCAATATTCAAAATATGTGTGTCCAATTTTCTACTATAAAGGGCAAGTCGATTGCACTATGTTGCAAATTTCAAACAATAGCGCAAGGAAAAAAAATTATTACATTTATTCCATGGAAAAATTATTACAACAATTACGCTGTATATTTATTTGGAAAATTAAATTAAAAATGTTGCCACCTGTTTGGAATATTTAGAAAAAAAAATTTCGGTTGAATTAACATAAAAATATCGTTTTCAAACTAAAATTCTTGAAGGACGTTTGTGGCTCAACTTGTGTTTGTTGAGAGTTGCCACCCATTTAAAAAAATCAACACAACCTACATTTTAAGACTATTTAAATATTACGATTTGTGCAACGTACTTTTTAATTATAGCTCAACGTATTTTTTTTCATGAGTTGCCACCTGTTTAGGATAATTAATGCAATTAATATTTAAAGATTAAAGACATATTACAATATGTCTTACGTACTGACAGTTTAACTGACAGTTTTAGAAAAAAGAATTTAACTTCACTTTTACAGTCAATGAAATATTTAATTATTTGGCTCAATGGCTAAATGAACTCAGCTCGACATGCTGATCATTTATATATATACTTTCTCCGACGCTTCCTTCTGGGTGTTACAAACTTCTTGGCAAACTTAATATACCCTTTCAGGGTACAATAAACATACAAATATTCTTGAAGGCAATTTTCGAACACACTACTAAGTTTTGAAGGGAGCCTCAATTATTGGCGTGTAATTACAATTAGATTACATGTACTGTACTGTGTTATTATTTTTATTGCGCACTCACGACGTGCACTTAAACTTGAACTTTGGTATACGCTAGGTAAAACAGTCTAACTTGGTATTGAAATATTTTGAATAAAAATTGCTTGACCAAAAGCAGACCTCAAATTGACGGCTAGATACATATCTACGACGGCTAAGCATTACCACCAATCGTGGAAAATCACTGTCGATATTTCATTTGAAGTAGTAAACAACTTCGAAATTACTTGTAAAAAATTGTTATGCATTTCATGATAATTTCATGACTTCTTAGCAGATAAGAAGAAGCGCGCTACTGTTAGAATAGTTTATTAAACTGGAAATGGAAATATGTATTTACATATGACTGTTATGTAGATTTTTAACTTATCTTTAACTGCCATTTAAAGTTTCAAACACGTGGCAATATTTCGTAAGAATAATTTTGATCACGAGCATACTTATACTATTTTTCCAATATACAACAGAACCAAATATATTGTCCTTATTCGATTTTTGAAAACGATTTCATATCCAATAGTTCAGTTATCTCATCAATTTTATTTAAAGAATTTTTTTTTAGATGTGACAACACTATACAGACTTTATAGGCAGCAAATAATTGTTGCTTAAAACTAGTTGCACTGATTAGCAATAGAATGTTTATTTTATCGATTTATTTAAATATTAAATAGGCACAATTCCACACTTTGTGTACAACATAGTTATTATTCCCTATACTCTCCTTTCCATAATTTTATTAAATAAAATAATAAATGTGCTCTTCTAATAACATGGAATGCCGAAATGGATACTTTCATTACTTTGACAACAACCTTTGTTTTACAAATGTTCACGTCAAAGTATATCAATTCCGCACCCACGCACACTATTACGTATCACTTCCGTTAGATCGACTCATAACTGTCAATCAAAGATGATAGATTGAAGTCAGCAAACTGAATTATACCAGAATACGAAAAGGTTTATTAGGCATATTCGTATACTTTATCCAACTATTTCAACTCAAATTATTATGTCGAATTTCATGCGGCCTACACAGTGTAACGTGTAGGAACTAGCGGTGTAGGAAGGAGCGGAAGTAAATAGAAATGGTAGCATATTTCAAAGGGGAATTTTTATACTCTCGCARCAAAGTTGCTAAAGAGAGTATTATAGTTTTGTTCACATAACGGTTGTTTGTAAGTCCTAAAACTAAAAGAGTCAGATATWKGGTTATATATACCAAAGTGATCAGGGTGACGAGTAGAGTTGAAATCCGGATGTCTGTCTGTCCGTCCGTCCGTGCAAGCTGTAACTTGAGTAAAAATTGAGATATCATGATGAAACTTGGTACACGTATCCACGGCTCCATAAGGAGGTTAAGTTCGAAGATGGGCAAAATCGGCCCACTGCCACGCCCACAAAATTGCGGAAACCGAAACCTATAAAGTGTCATAACTAAGCCACAAATAAAGATATTAAAATGAAATTTGGGACAAAGGATCGCACTGGGGAGTGACATATTTGGAAGTAATTTGTTTGGAGAAGTGGGTATGGCTCCGTTAGAAACACTAAATTTTACGGAAGAAATGTCAGAAGGAAGCTGCATCCAGGCTTTTTTTAAAAATTGAAAATGGGCATGACGTCGCCCACTTATGGACCAAAAACCATATCTCAGGAAGTACTCGACCGATTTCAATGAATTCGGTATATAATATTTTCTTAACACCCTGATGACATGCACCAAATATGGGTGAAATCGGTTCACAACCACGCCTGAAATCTCGATTATCACTTTATCATGCGAGAGTATAAAATGTTCGGTGACACCCGAACTTAGCCCTTCCTTACTTGTTTTTAGTTATTTTTTAGTAAAATAAGATTGTAAGAAAAACTGTCATAAATGCTTAGTTATGAGAGCAGTTCTCTAGTATTTTTTGAACCCTCTAGCGAACAATACAACATATATGTATCTTGCGTTAGTGTTGTTCATCGGTCTATATATACACTCGTGGCCAGGCAAACCTTACCACAATACCGTCTTAATTTTTTTTTTTTTTTTTTTTTTTTTTTTTTTTTTTTTTTTTTTTTTTTTTTTTTTTTTTTTTTTTTTTTTTTTTTGTATATGAAATGAACTTTTGTATGGTAGTATAGCTTCGGTGCAGCCAGGTAATTTCAAATAAAAGTTGGGGGTGCAAACGATTGGTCTCACGAAGTAACGTTAACCTGAACCATAGCCGGATTTAGATATGGACACGCACTCTTAACTCGGCAGCATTCCACAAATTAATTTTGGTCTTATGCGGTTACAATGACAACTAGTGGAAGAAATAAAAAATTTTAATTTACCCTGAAAATTTGGAAATTTTAGCTGTTATGCCCTTTAATTAAGTCGCATTCAAGTGTTCCAGTATAATCTTCTTAATTTCCATAGCAATGCAATATGATCTCATCTTTAATGGAAAGTTACTTCCGATTGGTTGTCTGTGGGAAGATAAAAAAAAAAATAATAAAGTAGAATAATTATAATTCATATTCTTTGTGTTTTTCTATCATTAAAATCGTGTTACAACCACAACAATACTATAATTTTCGCTGTAATTAAATTTTATATTTTTCATAATTATATGTAATATACATTCATACATATTTACTTTGAATACGGTGAGTGTTATTAAATTTGATTTAAGCAAGTGAATTTTAAATTTCGAAAAGTGTTGCATGCTTCCATAAAACAAACCAGCAAATGTCATTTTTTACCCTCCAACAAATGTCGCATTCTCACTTTTATTACAGTTATAATTGTATTTGTATTCAAGATGCTAACAGTGGGACGTTAAGTGCCCGGGTAAATGTGCCACCCTGCCAGCAGCGCCACTAATAAGGGCACATACAGGTGAGCGCTCCCTATGAGTTCGCCAAATTCCTTGCTGCAAAGCAGAGCTTCGCTTAGTTACCTCTCGAAATTCGTACTTTCATATACATAAAAATACGTATAAGTATACCTATATGTACTATAAACGATATAACCACATAGGGCAATAAAACTACACAGAAGCGAATATAATGTGAACAAATGATGAATAACCAAAGCGAATCAATACATCCGCTGCTAACAAATTGGATAGGAAATTATGAATAATTCCCCGGATTTGTTGGTAGGACTGACCTTAATTATTATGCCAAATATGAGCGTGATCTGTAAAGCTGTTTAAGTCGGTACACCTCAATAGTGCTGCGATTTTACAAAGGATAAAAATATCGAAGAAAAAATTTGTATTGCTAACCGAATTTCGTGTGCGTAATCATTCCGAATGTTTGTAAAGGCTTACGGCGATTCAGTTTTATCAACAACACAAGGCTACGAGTGGTGTAAAGCCTCCAAAAACGGATAAAAATAATAAAAAAGTGAAGGATAAAGTGACTGAAAATCGGCAAGAGTATGTTAGAGAGATAGCAAGAGAGCTCGACATCTCTAGCAAGTCCACCCGAATGATTTTGGTGAATATTTTGAGTATGAAACGCGTTCCTGCTCTACTCGTCCTGATAAAGCTAAATTTTTTTCAAAAATATTATCGTAAACAAGTCTCATTGGAAATGGTTGATCATGCGAATTCCGATCCCACATTCATGGAGAGTATTATAGCTACCGATGAGGCATGATTTTATGAGTTGGAAACAAACACGTCAACCATCTTCAGAATGGTGGGGCAAGGACGAGTACAAAGGAAAAACACCACGCCAAAGCCGCTCAAATATTAAAGAGATGCTCATTGCTTTTTTATACAAAACGTAATGATGAATCTGCAGCTCTTATAAAGACTCAGAACTCGCTGTACGAAAGCAACAACCAGATTAACAGCGTTAAGAGAGAAATTTGTTAAGCAACTTGTTCGCTAACTTGTCTTATATGTTTGCGGGGATGTGTGAGTGTGCAGAGTACATGTCTTCAAGCAAAGCACGTTTTCCTACAATCATTTGTTTCCGCTTACACTGCGATATTTTGTCAAAAAGCTAATTAAAGTACAAAAACCAATATAACAATCAGATAAATATATGTATATATATACAGAGTAAATTGCCATGGATGTCAGTAAACTGTTCATTAATTAGAGTAAAATCGATTTGCTGCTTAATATGAATGTATGGTTTATCTAGCCATTTACGGTAAACAAATCCATGTTTTGTCTACATTAGGGCGGTTCAAATTACCCGAATTTAAGCACTCGCTAATTTTTTTTTTGATATTTAAAGTACGCCTGAATAATAATATATCACTTTTTAAGGAACACCCTAATGTTTATTTATTGTCATTAAGAAGGATCCTACTAACTACTTTCATAATATTTAAATTTAAGAACCATCATAAGGCACCATTCTAACATTTAATGAGCACCTTAATGTTCCTTTTTATGCTTAATGACCACCCTAATTCAACTCTGTGTATGCATAAATTTTTGAGGGTACTTATTTATATATGTATATCTCCAAGCATTTCCGCCAATAGTTGTCAACGACTTTTTGCTTTCGCTAATCATACTCTCAGAACCAGATATTTATCAACTAATTAATTAAGAGAAATGAAGATGCTGATGCCGAAAGCTTAACGTCCATAAATTACATACAAAAAAAATTGATTTCAAGACAGAAAAAATCTATCAATTAATTTGTTCCAATCTGTAAAATTAATAATAATTTCTGGCAAACATACATATGTGGTATTTGTAAGAATGGTGGAACTGGGGCGGGTTCCTCTTCAGTTATGGCATAAAAAAAACCTTCCTTTATTTAAAGTCTAAAACGTTTAATAAAGATACCCTGGAATAATTCCGGTCATAAAGGGAAAGCAATAATTTCTGTGTATTCAAAAAAAAACATATTTTGCACGGTCTTTAGAAATATCCGGACGCTTCCAAAAATCAGCCGAAAGTCTTCAAAAAGTATTGTAATATTATTTATTATTGGCTGTCTTTAAAAGTAAAATCCGCCTAAGGAGCTTAAGGCCATCCCAAAAAGCGTTTATGAAAAGGGTTTCGAGGACTGGAAAAATCGTTGGCATGAATGTATTACATCTGGTGGGGTTTACTTTGAAGGCGGCAAAATAAATATTGATGAATAATTAAATACATATATTGTGTTTTATTTACAATTTTCTGGTACTTTTTGTCACAATATTTATCTGAATACATGTATGTGTATTGAATATTTACAACCATCCCACAAGTTAATATCAAGTCGATACTCGTAATTGCAATTGATTTCACATTAAAATCTAAAGTTAAAATGAGAATAGAAAATGCGATGAAATCTTTGTAGAATCAAGTAAGTTTATAGCAAAAAAAGTAGCTCTTTTACAATCATATGTGTAACTCATTAAACGTTTGTAAGCAGCTGAGAATATGTAATATAATATAGTACAGATAGAACATACACACATGCGTACATGCATGTTGGTGCCGCGACAATACTTGCTGTTAACCTTTGCACAGCCGGCCGGCTAACTAAGCACATAAGTGGCTTAACAATTATGCAAGAGACTAAGTACGTAAGTGCGAGTAATAGCAAAGCAGTTAAGTTAATAAATTGTTATTATTGAGTTTATAAAAGTGCTACAGCGTTTCGAGATTAGCCACAGTCGTGCAACTCTTTCCTTATTGACAACTTATACTGAAAAATCAAATATTTGGATTTTAACTAAATTTTATTATTTATTATTTATTTTCATTATGCACAAACAATGCTGCTAACTAAGCCCAGCACCCCAGCTGTACATACATCAACCATTTTATCTCAGTTAAATTTCTTTCACTCTTTAGTGCCATTCGTGTTTGTAAATAATCGTTTGGCGTCAGTAAAATTCGCAAATACACATAATATATTTGATTTATTTCGGCGCTGACTGAACCTTTTTTGGCTGATTGAACTTCGCTAAAACGAGAAGTGTTCCTTTTGATTCCCGAGCCTAATAGCACCCACCACAACACGTCTTCCTCAGTATGTTTGAAAGCTTGTCTGGTCTTTTTATCTGGTGTAGAAAACAATCAAGTGAAGAAACTTCACTATATTCAGCGTTGTTTCTTTTAGTTTTCATGGCCATTCACTTATTTATGCCCACACACATAATGACATATTTATATACTTTATAGAAAAGTAAAGTGTTGTCTAGGCGAATAGGTAAAACTGGTTTTCATCTTTTCACTCGCGAATTGACAGGTGAAACGTGACGGAAATCAAAAGTCAAAGCGAAAGACAAATATATTGCTTTTCGATTTGTCGGTTGCCGAAGGATTGCTTAGAGACTTATTGTATGTTGCCAAAAGTTGGTATATGAAGTCACATCTCATAACCCATTTAGTTGGACAATTGGCAGGTATTTTTCTTCCTAAGCTACGGTTTCCAAAAATTTGTTCTAATAATCATATGTTTACCATACTAGTAACAGAATATATTTAAGAAAATACCCCTTACTTATATTTATATTGCATCTAAGCTTACTTCAATTATATTATATTTGTATTTGTAAATATACAAGTGTACTTTTTAACTGGCTTCCACGAAGTCTTCTTCAAATTTCTAACGTGTCAATAGCACAAAACCTGCTATTTGCTCACTTGCCCGTGCAACGCTTCCGTTTTTAATTTTACATAATAGAAGCAATTCAGAGTCCTCTAAATGGTGCCCATACTATTTCTAAGTTTCAACAAGGAGCGAGCGCGACAAGTCAACTAGTTGCTCAGTCATTCAAAACATTTATTGTACATATGTATACAGATTTATACACCATAGTGCCGCACTATATCAGTACCAATATTCAGTGGCTTGAAAATTATAAAATTATGAAATAGTTTAAATAAAGTGAGGTCACGCGATAATCAAGCGAAGGTTATGAATGAGTTGGGTGTTTTACTGCATTTGATAAAACCAAAATGTTAAGAATAACATTGCATTTATTTTTTGTAATAACACAAACGGAAAACTGCTTAGGCTGCAAGTAGTTGCCAATATTTACATGACATTCTAGCGATAGTATTAAGTTACCGTGTAAAGGTGTGTGAATTCGGACTATAGGTACGTCTACTTCCAATATAACAAAATTTTTAATTCCACTTGATGCTTTCACTTTCCCAGTATAGAAATCAATAAGCAATAAAAATAACGAGATAAAACTATGCACTTATAGTGCCAGTGTAATATGCCACCTATGACTGAAAATTCTCCAAATTGAATAAAAAATCTCCCAGCCCTTTGGTACCGAATATGTGGACCACATTATCTATAGTTGACCTTTCACCGCACATATCGATTAGTGTGTGAGATATGACCTTGAGTTGAAAGATAATCCTTTCCCGATAATAGTACGTTTGCGTTAGATGGATTAGATCGAGCCAATATTTCCCTTAGATACAAAGCTTTTCCACCACCTGAACTAATTTCCCCGTCTTTAATTTTTACAATTTGCAAGAGCAGAAAATATTTGCATTTGTATCTATTTAACAAACTTAGTATTAATTTTCACATACGGATATACATAACGGCAAGAAGTATGCTTTTATATCGGAACAAATGGTTCTTGATGCGGTGATTACACCCACATATTGTGCGTTGGAAATTTTTGAAAGGATTATAAATCTAAAAATCAAAAGACATATTGATGGAACAGAGAGTGGTTACTCAGCACACCTGTTTTGTTGGGTAAAATTTCGGAATTCTTCCGGTTACGCTGAACAGACCACAGTGGAAACGTCAGTCATCAGTTGTTTGCAGAGTATTGAGTGATAGACTTTGGTGTATTCTGAACCCCCTTATTTTTTTTCAAGTTTAATTGAAACTATAATTTTTATGAATATTCTCTTATTCCTATCCACCGTTTTGTTTTTTTTTTTTTTTCAGAATCAACAACGTGGTCGTACTTGATGATATATGTACATATATAGAAATGTGAGGCGCATAATGAATTCCAAATTCTCTCGAGAGTAATAAGGTAATTCAATATAACAAAATATATGTTTTGCGAAAATTGGGAGTGAATTGATATCTGCCAGCAAAGAGCTCTCAAAGTGCTCTGTTTAGGAAAGTTCGTTGAATAGACGTAGAAAAATAGCGCTGAAAGATGATAGGATACTTACATATTTTTCTTTAGGAGTATGCTCTTTCTAATTGTTAAAAAGAAAGAATATTAGCTGTTATTATACAAATTTCCGTTAATAGATCTTAACCTTTTTAAACAATTTCGATGATTTTCAAATACATTTACATGGTCCTGGCAAATCTGCCCAGCAGTACTTTATATATTGTTTCGTTTGCGATATGGCTTCATATATAAGTTAGGATATTACCGTCTGAAATAAAATACGATTATATAATTGTGAAGACCTCAACATCTTGACGAAATAAAATCTAGTCTTGAAGGCTGTACATAACGATATCTTGTTAAGCTTTGAACGTATTGTTGGTAGCCTGTCCTAAGATCTGAGTACGAGTTTAGAATAGATATTATCGTAGATAAAAATGTTCATTCAAACGAAATTTCTTGCATAAAGAAATTATTATATAAAGGATTCAAGAGAAATCGTATATCTTCTTTATGGAAAAAATATGAGCAAAATGAAGCTCCTGTGCAGTATATGTTTCTATTAATATTTGTATAAGATCCAATAGTTGGTAGCCTTTTACAAGACACGAGAGTTTGAGTAGAAAAAATACAAATACGATGCCAATATTGTTGACCTCTGAGAAAGAAATGAGTGGCGAACTTATTATGATCCTCTGTGTAAGTATAGTATAGAGGACTTCAATATACTCAGGATTTAAAGAATTTATGCTATGTTTAATATTGACAGTTTACATCTTAGTATCAAAACTGACTCCATGTCGGGGCAAAGTAGCTTTTTTACAGATTTTTTTTTGCTTTTTGAAGAACTTTATTATTATTAAAATGTTAAAATTTAAATAAAGACGAAATCTGATTACCGCTGTTCAGTGTATACTGACATAACCAATTTTTCTCCTTAAAAAACCAGATTTCGTTTGAGTCTCTATACAGTTTTTCCTTACTGAATATAAACCTAATTTACTAGTGAGGCTTTGAGTTCCACCGAAGTGGTGTGGAGTATGAAACTGAGTCATCATTATTAACAGTAGTAGAAAAGAAAAACCAAAGCGACATCTCACGTTAAGTGTCTAAATTCCAAGACGTTTCTGTATTTATTTTCACAAATATTAAACGTACAGTCATCGACTAAAGCTCGCTCTGTGTAGACGTGTTTCGGCTTATCTTTTGC
>NW_017537489.1:1496207-1521103 GCF_001853355.1 Bactrocera latifrons | reverse complement strand
ATTTTGTTCTTAAAACTCTTCTATTAGCTACAGAACATTTTATTAACTTTACACCTAAGACTTAATTAAGCAATAACTATACATTTTATATTTACATCAGCGAGCCGAAGGTCCTGGCAGCCAGTGCTCCTTTTTTCGTGGAAAAGTAATTGTATTATTGTTTCACGTTTTATAAATAAATAAATAAATAAATTAAACGTAAGATACTTAATGTTGATGGTCTCCTTTTTATGCTTCAAATGTAGACAAACATTCAAATGGATACAACTATATGTTCATGCATGTGTGTAAATTTGTTTGTATTGTGGCCATTTTTCGTTTTTTAGCACTCTCTAAACGCATCGTAAAAGCACTTTATGGATGAATATAATCGTTTGAATGGATATGTGCATACATATGTGTGTATGTGTGTTAGAAAGTACGCTATTATGCGTGTTTTATGGGCGTTAAAACTAAAAAAAAAAAAAGCTTTTGTCCGGCGAAGCAGAAAGTTTCTTTAAAAAGCTTACCGCAAAGGGAATGTTCTGAATCAAAAGTTCTTTGTAGCCAAATATATACAAATCACATATATGTAGAGAGATATAAGAAAATGGGTCAAGAACAGGGTAAGCAAATAATGAAAATTAAGAAATTAGTAAAAAATTATCAAAAAGAATTGAAAAAACTTGGATTTGGTTAAAAAAAAAAATCAAAAGGGGATAAAAGAGAAGTAAGTCACGGTGACTAAGTAAGAAACGGTAACAAACTCAAAGAAGTCGAGGTTCTCGTTTAATATTTCTATTCTCTTCTGTCGAATATCACTGCAATTCGCATTTGGTCAATTAGTCCACAAGATAAAAAATTACGCCTAGGAAAGGGGCGATGCCACGCTAATATCTAAATTTTAAAACAGATCCGCTTGTAAACTTACAGTATGAATTTCGTAGTTGATTTTAGTGGCGAGGACCCAATTTTTCTATCTTCTACCAAACTTTTCTCAGTTTATAGTTCTCCAGTTTTTTACGAGATCCGGTCATAAAAACTCGTAGTGGAAGGATTATTATTACCCAGAAAATTAAAATCATATAATCACTGAACGATGCTAAATCCAGTGCTTTACAACCTCCATGGTGAAAACTAGCAATTGATGCACCCTGTAATAATCGTCAGATAAATCATTAAAATGCCAGACTGAGAGTTAGGTTCAAAACTAATCAAAGCCAACTGGTTGTAACTAAACGATTCACCAAAAGGGCAATAATTCAATGTAAGTGGATTTCCTTGCAGAGTAGATTTATGTAAATATACACATGTACAAACGTCTAAGAGAGTATGTTACAAATGACATTAAGATTTAGGCTTTATCGACCTAAGCGGTACTTAAACATAACTTAACTGTTTTTTATTTTCATTTTTTTTTTTTTTTTTTTTTATTTGTTACACCTTCGAACTTAACTTGCCCACCATTAAAGTCTTTTCAGCTATGAAGATGTGGCCGTGGCGAATTTTGTGAAGACAGGGATTCTTTGTTACTGTGAAACTTCTGTGATTTATTGATTGACCACTGCTACAAAAACAACTGTGAAGAGGTGATATTTTAAAAACATTCCTTTTAAAGATTATAAGCAGCTAAAGTTTTTCATAAAATTATTTAGCATTCATATAAGTTTCTTATAAATTCTAAGTTGTTCATACCACATGGTGTACCATACACTGGATCGTTTATTATGGATAAAATCAGAAGCTTTAAGGGTTGCAAAAAAATCAGCTTGGGAAATAATAGATACCCTAATATATATATTTATATATATTTATACATTATGCACAGCAAACTTGTTCTGCTAAAAAATTCGTATAATTGGCATGAAATTTTAGGCAACTCAAAAAATCGCCCACAGTAGTTTTTTCTGTGAATTTCTAGAAAATTTATATATTATAAAATAGCAGCACACTCTCACTTTCTGCTAATTATTTTCTGTGCTATGGTAAAAACCCTTGAAACAATAAACAAAATAGGTTCATATTGCTTCCATAATTCGCCGAAGGAAATATTCTTTAAATCTTACAAATCATCATAATAAAAGAAGTGGTATTTTGGGCAATATAAGAGAACGTTTATGGAGTATTTAATGGTAGAAAGCATTGAACATCGTTTAATTTTATAAAATGTGGAAGAGAGAGTTAGTAATATTATATGTTACGAAACTATGATCTTTAACTTAAAAGCAATAATTGACTCATCGAGCTCTTTATGTGTTAAATACTTCCAATTGTGTTTTTTAGATGTAAGTGTTTCTATTAAAATGCACAGCTACTGCATATATATGTATATTTGCATAAACCTTTACAATCTTTCCACCGACGTTTTTCAACAGCATTCGCTTAATTCTCGCCACACTGCATTAGCTTGACATTAGAGGAGTTTCCTGGATTATGCTTAAACGCGATTATATCCAGGGAAAAAGAAATTAATTCAACGATACTGCAACACCGACTTCACATTGAAAGTCTGATTGTAGTATTTCATGTTTATCGTACTGTTAACGGTAGGTGTATATTCATACAAAACTATATTATATTCCGGTTTTAAATTTCATCACCCCAATCGGTTACAAATCCAAAAACGTGGAAGAAGCGGATCTACAGCAGCGAGTACAGTACCGAGAAGTAAAGAAAGGGCAGGGAAGAGTGACTATAAATACTTCATTGATTTTAATATCGGCGGAATACAATGGTCACATGTTCGTACTCGCCGATGCGCAGCAATTGTCTCCAACAAAGCATTTCTTCCGCTGCGGAAAGCACAATTCATTTTGGTCCTCGGCGGAAAATAAAAAAGGGGAGGGAAAGACAATACCACGCACTTTGTGATTTTGTTAAAGCAATTAAAGAAGGCTTCCAAAAAATGTGTCAATATGTTTGTGACATTACGCCCCAGCAAAATACTGTTAGCGAGAAAAAGTTTTCTGCATGAACGCTTATGATGTCGTCAAGCATCTTCATTAACGAAACCAATTAAACGGAAATGAAAGCGCATTCCGTGAGGGAAATGTTTAGCATTCAGGAAAAAAATATATTAACATATAAATTCCGAATATATTTTAAGTAAATTTAATTCTCGTTTAACGGTAAATCATAGCTGAAAATGCGAAATTCGCTCTTTATATATTATTTGCAGTATAAATGTCTGTGGAAAATAATCAGCGTTAGTTAGTTAGCAGCTAATAAGCGCACCAGAACCAACTTTATTATTTGCTTAACCTCTTAAGCATTATTTAAAAGCAGTATGGACTTTTTTGGGAAAATAGAGTTGTCTTTCAAATTTAAGTGACTTTGAATAATCGGTTGTCTATAGTAGGGACACACAAGACCCTTCTTTATACTGTTTTTTAGTGAAAATACCTTGGCGATTGGCAAAAGTTTTGCCATTTGCACAGAGGGCATAGGTATATATATGTATATCAGGATGTGTATATATATATCGCCGGGAATTGTATATATGCTATATAAACAAAAGTCTCCAAATGCTGAATATCGAATTTAACCCGAACCGCGCGCTGTCGTCGGGTCCTTTAACTATAAATCCATCAATTTTCCAAAATCATAAACACAAAATTTTTAGTTTGTGCAACTGCCATGGGTTTTAAATCTTCTAGTGATTTCGTCAGTAATCCAGTATAGTAGAATCCTGAGAAGAGCAATTGACTAGCTCTTCTCCAGGTAGTTGATGTAAATCCCTTATTGTGAATCTTAGAAAAATACTATTTCTGAATATCTGTCAACAGTGCCAATGTCACGACAGGACAACGCAGGTAATACTTCGAACTGCGCTCAAGCACTTAAGTGATCTGAAGTGAGTTCACGGTTGGGTTTTTTGTCTGAAATTAGCTCCCATTGCGCCAACGGGTTTCTTATGTCAAATATTTCAAGCAAAATAGGACCGTTCAAGTTTCTTTAGCATTTGAAGATCTGCTACGAGAGCATAGTATTTTTGTATTTTATTTTCGGTTCTCGCCATTTCCGGAGCATCTAGCGCGGAACATCAAAACCGACGTATCCAACGATGAAATTTGTTACACTAAATTGGAGTAGACCGCTGATGAAGGAAAAGTCATTGAACACATTATCCCAATAATTTTTTGATTTCAATGATGCTTAGACTTATCGCACAGCTGTCGAAAGTACTGTCAAGTTTACCATTCCCTATTTTATTCAAACACTTTCAGGAAAATCATTTTCCTTAATTCCATATTTTGTCTCATTAGTAAATCGGCTTTGTGCCGTCTTATTATATTAGTTCCTTAGATACATGTACTCATCAGAGTAACGAACCCTGACGTACGATTAAATGTGGTACAGCAGTAAAGTTTTAAACGGTTATTACATATACATATATATACACATATATTATATGTATGTATATCTACCTATATAAGCCACTGAGTGGCCATCCAACTTCGCTACATTTCCTTGAGTTCTTGGAATTCTATTTGCGCCCCATGATAGCAACCGATAGCGATACCGTATATGACCCAATGCAGTAATGCCACACTTACCACCACTTTAAAAATGATACCATGCACACTCTTATAAATATATATATACATATATATATTTTTATGCATAGAAAGCCACTTAGTTAGATAATTTTAATACAAGTATGTAGATTGTAGCAATTTACCTGCGTTATATGCGGGAGTGTCCATATTTATAGGGCTATACGAATATATACAGGAGCGGACAAGAGTTTGGCAACGGAGGTTGTGTGTTTAGTTGTCTGACATTTTAATGTAGCAGCAAATCTTTAGGAATTTTCGTCCCCTCTTTGAGTCATTAGCAAACTGGAACTAAGAATCAAATTGCCAGCTAAAGGTTGTTTATGTTCCAACAGTGGGTTCTACTAATAAGGATCTGCATATAAAAATAACTAACATTCCATTTCCAGAGGTCACAACAGCTCTGAGAATTATTACGCTACTGTCATAATGCTTTACATTTGGCACTAAGTTCTTCGGCGTGAGCTGAGCTTTACTTTTTTCCAAACTCTTGCCCTAACATCGCTACAAAAATTTTGAACTGCGACTCATCTGAAAATAAAGTGTTTTTTTTTTTTTTTTTTTTTTTTAATGCACACCCTTTTCATTATGCTCTTTGGTGAATTTTAAAAGAATGAATATTTCTTTATCCTGAGTCAAGCGGCTTTTTCGCTGGTGTTCTATTGTGGAAGCCTTTGCTGTTTAGCGTTATTTGTATTGTTTTTTGGATGGATACCGTTTAGTGATATTCTTGATTTTCGTATTCTGTTAATTTTGGAATTTTTATCCACTTCTTTAAGATTCAAGCTGACATTGCTTTAAAAGATTTTTATCGAACGGATTTCAAAAGTCGATTTTTTTATTGTTTTTTTTTAATTCTAAAACACTTCTAGAATATTGTCCTGTGTTTTCAAATTGCAACCGTAAGAAAGAATCGCGCCAACAAATTGACAGCACTTTCTTTTGATATCAGGGGATTATCAAAAGGAAGTGACGGCTGGGAGGAGCAAGTACATAAAATCATATGTGGATACTAGTATATATGTACATACGTACAGTTGCGAGCATTGAAATAGTAATGCCTATTGGCCTATTTGTTTCTTTTATGATATTGCCGTCGATCATTATTTTAGTTATATTCTCTGAAGTATAACGGTCCTATTATATACAACAATAACTGTGAATTACTTACCGTTATTTTTTTAAAACCAATTTTATCGGGATATCTGTTTTTATGAGCGAGCAATAGAATAGTAGTGAACGAGGAGATGACTGCAAACAGATAATTTTTAATAAAAAAAATTTAATTTTATCAAACAAAAAGTAAGTTTCCAGATATATTATTAATTATTCAATTCAAAAAGCAAAAAAAAATATGATTTTGCACTTTTTTTTGGGCCGCGGGAAGCACTGCAGTGACGAAAAACGATAATGAATTCAATCTGTCATAAACAACGATAAATCCTACAAGAGAGTGGAAAGAATTGTAGGGTGTTAAGCTACAACGACTCACAATGCAATTATTTATTTAAAAAAAATACGAAAAAAGGGGCGCAATATGGATTCTTTCGGAGAATTTTACACCAATAGTTGTAAGATGTGCCAAGACTCGACCTAGAATGTCAGCTATGGAGATTCGGAATGAACTGAACTTGGCCTACGGTGTTCATAAAGAGAGAAGACTTCTACATAAACATAATTTATATGTCCGCAGTCCTCGATAAGTACCGTTATTAAAAAAAATCATATAGCAAGTTATCTTCAATTTGCCAAAGGTCCGATTGAGAATTTGCCGATTGGGAAATGGCACAACATCTTGTGGACAGACGTGTCGAAAGTTATTCTATATGGCGGTAAAGAGTCCCTTCAGTATCTAAGATGCTCCGCTAATAGAGAGTACGACCCCAGATTCAGCACAAAAACTATGAAGCTTGGCGGTTTGAATTTCATGGTTTGGTGTGTTTTTCTTACAGGCCCAATTTTTTTGTGCAGTCCCAATTCACAAGATTACTAGCATAACGGACCGACACAAATTCGTGGATATAATGCAGTATATTATGATACCATTTGCTGAAGAGGACATGCCGCTGAATGGGATATTTCAGCAGAATAATGACCCGAAGCATACCAGTAGGGTGGCAAAGGAGTGGTTTCGGGTCAATGGAATTGAGGTCATGGATTGGCCAGCTTAATCCCCTAACCCCAATCCCATTGAAAACCTTTGGGCAGTCGTTAAGAAAGCCATATGGAGTGACAAACCCAAAAACAACAATGAGTTGTGGACCGTAGTGCAGCAAGCATGGCAGAACATACCACTAAAAAGATGCCAGAGTCTCGTAGATTCTATGAAGAGGCGTTGTATTACTGTTATTAAAAATCATGGCCCTGCTACCAAGTACTAATATCTCGTATAGATGGAACTTCCAAAAATCCTTCAGTTTAAAAAAAAAAACAAATTATTACTTTACTACTATTTTACTTCTAACACCCACTACTATTTCACTGCAATGCGCAAATGCATCCGTTATAATCTAGAATTTTTAAAATGTTCGCTTGAAATATTAATAATATAAATCTTATTATAATCGATTACTAAATAATTTTTTAAATTTCCATTTGTCTTTTTGAGAACAGAACTAGTAAGGCCACAGACCTACACCTTAATGTTCCAAATATCAACTCTCGAAGAGAGATCGACAGAAGTTTGGATCAAGTTATTTGTTGTTAACCTTTCATTTGGGCTTGCAGGAGACAATTTCAAAATTCATAGCAGAATCTTCAAGATGACTCTCAAACTCTATCCAGTTTTCTTTAAGCTTCTTGTGAAGACCATTGTGTACATCCACTCATCCTGCGCCGTTCCAACTTAACCTAACCTCACAATTATCATTTAACTATCGCAGAAATATGACTAATAGTTTTAATTCAATTATAATCCTTTTCACTTTTTGCTTAGCTGTAAAATTCATTTATTTTAGTCCGTTTGTTGAACAATCTTCGGCATAAAGTTTTTGTCCAACAGCTTTCAAATCACTTCCAAGGCGGAAAATCTAATCTGAATAACACTGAAAGTATTTAATTTATGCTTCAATGTGCCAAGGCTACCACCTTATTAGTCTAATGATTAGTGTAAACAATAAGCAAAAAAGGATTGGAATGAAAAGTTTTGAATTCCAGCACAAAAACTTACTACCTAGAGCCGCACACTCTCGAACTTACAGGGAGAATTGCAAAAATTACTGATTCTATACCAAATTATTTTATAAGTATGTATATGAGTGTATGCGTGTGGTGTGAAAGTGACAACGTATTAAATTCATTAATCTGTCGATTTATAATTTTTTGGTTATGTCATACACTTCAGTGTGTGTGCATGCATGATTAGGGATTTGGACCTTCGTATGGTTAAGAATTTGTCCTTGTAGTTAAATTAAGTCTGCGGCTGCTAATGAAATTTGGGGAATGTTACATCTATTAATTAAGTTTTAATTAAATTGTCATAACAATGTTGAAATAACCCGCTATGCTTACTTCACTCATTATAGTCTAAGATTAGAAGGACTCAGTTTAAGACTACTATGAGGTTCGTGACCCTAACTCCGGTATCAACAAGAAATCAAACTGTCATCACCTCATTTACCCAACTTTAGCTTAGTTTTCAAACTAACTGTGAAAGATAACATTTGTTTGATAGTAATTTTCAATAGATTAAGATATGGTGAATTTCAAAGATTAATCGAGCCACTGGTTCTACATAATGCCACGTGTTACATGTGCAGGCAAAGCTATAAAATTCGTTAGAGTGGTTAATTTCGACTTTCAGTGCTGTCTATATATCTATGGCAGCGAGCATTCGTCAAAACATTTGGTAATGCTGCGAGTATGGAATACAACAGACGATTTCGTAAATAAAATTAGTAATGCTAAAAATTAGCAAAAATTGGAGAAAAAACTAACTCCACTTAAACTTCTAAGCCTAATTCTTTTAACCAGCTATTCATCATCAATAGAAATCGAGCTTCAAACACAAGTATTAGCTTTGTGCCTTCAATTATATATTCGGTTGACTTTGTTGAGTATATATCGCATTTATGTAAAATTGTAGACTGTTGCTCTGCAGGCAAGTCATTATCAAATACTGAATATGACTTCTCACAAGAAAGCTTTCAAGGTTTAAAATCTGTTTATTTCTTCATGATTTTGTAGTTCTGAAAATACTATCAATTACACTTAAGTTAATGTAATGCCTTTGAAGAAGTACATAAATCAGTACATAATAAAAGCGCCGATCGCGATGAAAGAGATGACAAAAAAGTTACTGCGATTATCATACTTGCATCATACTTTAAAATTATATTCTAGCCAAACCAGTCAACGAATTATCAAAATAACTACATCTGTGATATGAGTCTTCTGCCAAAATGTGTACGCAACAAGTTCGCTCATATATTCTTAAATAATTCTGAAGATATGCAATTTTTAACGGAAGAGTGGCTCATAGCCGTTATAAATATACACTATGCAATTAAGTTGTCTACTCTCATCAGACTCCAGACTCTATCTTCCTCTTAGTCTCCCAATTTCTACAAAATTAGCATATATATCATCTCTCGCTTTTGCTCCGACCTCATTAAGAAAACACCTTAATTTGACCTTTTGCATTAGCTAGCCTAAACGACAGCATCGTTCGTTGGCGGCAACTGAGAAATCATACAACAAAAACAACAACTGTAGTTGTCAATAACTGCTGTCATTCCAGTTGACACAACACACCTACGCTTCGGCTGTATTATGTATGCAGAATATTTAAACTTTCACACGTGCTGTGATTGTGTTTGCCCTCCAGCCTGCCTTCCCAACCATCTCTCCACGTGCTAAGTTTGTCCGTTTGCCTGCCGGAGTCCGAATGTTTTAAGTTTTTTGGGAAATAAAGTCTTCTGCCATCTAAAAGTGTGATTGTCCTCATGGACAAACAAACCACTGCACTGTGTGTGACTTTTCAATGCCGTTGACACTTTGTTTTCTTTCAAATGACAACAACATTAAATACAACAAAAAGAGCAAAAGTAACAACAACAAGAACGATGCTTAAAGTCAAAGTCGTACAACTGCTGATTTTTGACCTTTTGTTGATTGCCATCCGGAGACATCGTGATTCGGCCTCGCAGTCAAGGCGCCCACATACAAATACACATACACAGGCTCAACATGGACACTTTTTTAGCTAAAAACTTTCGCCAACCTGTCATTGCCGATCTGCTTCCGTTTTATTAACCGTTATTTCATTGGCATAGCGGAGCAAATATCTCAAGTTCTATATTTGGATTGGTAAATATAATATGTGTGTATGTGTCTCTGCGCTTATATTTATTTTTTATAGCACACATTTAGGCTGCTGAATGAATCTCGTGCTAAATAAATGAAAATAAATGAAATGAGGTTAATATAATAAGCAGAACCTACAAAACGAAAGAAACAATAATATGACAAACACTCACACAACGTGACAGTCAGACAATTTTCCAACACAAAACAAAACGTACGTATTGTAATACTTTTTTCAACTGAAATAAGATATTGGCTTATCCTCTATCGTAAAAAATAAAAAATTATGATATATTATCAAAGTGGAAGTCGGAAGTGGGAATTATATAGAGACTTTAAAATTTTTTTTAAAATTTTGGATTGGCCTAAAATTTGAGATTTTTTTCACCCAAACTAAATAATAATTTGCTGATACCAGTCATATTCGGCTTAGCAACAGCTAACAAAAGCGAATATAAATACATTGAAAGTAAATGTAATTAAAGCAGCGTTATATGGCAACTATTATTAAGAAAAATTCATAAACAGTGCTTACATATTTATGAGAAACCCCAGTCATTGCAAGATCATATCAAAGCATATAAATTTTAAAAATTTTGAGCAGAGTTGCCACTTGTTTCAATTATGTTTTTTGATAAAATGCATGAAATATTGCGCAATGTTTCCGCTCATTTCATATCTGGTATTAAATTGTAGGCAACCACAGTGGACTACTGTGCGTATACGCAATATTTATTGGAAGTTATGGTATAAGTAAATACGTAGAGTCTGCTTCAGTGTAAGTGTTTCGCAACACGAAAGGGAATAAAAAATCGAAAAAATAATGTGATTATCTTTAACAAATACTTTCATAAATTATCATTACTATTTCCTCTCAAATCTGCTGCAGACAATCAATTTATATCGTCGTCTGAACCATACATAATTAATTCACACTTGTACTTTATTCGGTTATTGGGTTATTATGTCATATTTTTCAGTTTCCAAGCGTGCGAATAGCTGTAAAAAGATTTGAATTAGTTCCTGATTAACTAAAATTATAATTATTGAATAGAGTTAATGATGAAGTAGTATAATGGCAGGAAAAGGTTTAAGAAAAGTTTCCGCACATGGAAATAAAAACCAGAATACATTTTACGGCATGAGACGGCAACATTTTATTTTTACTCAATTTTCTGGTAGGCGTGACTTTTTGGAAATACAATCAAGCAACACGATGCCAAATCTGAAGAATACTTTGGAATGGCAGCAGTTCATAGCATCATAGCATAGCAATTTGACTGTGGCAAGCGATACTTTTTCACGTCTTCTGAATATCAAATATGATGACCATCACCTTTTTAGCCGATGTGATAATATTTTCCTCCACCAAGCACTTACATGATTATCAAAAGGTGATTTTCCACGGTCTCACCCTAAGAATTGTAACTCTTCTTGATTGGCGTAGACACCGCTTACGCGATTATAGCCGAGTTAACAACAGCGCGCCAGTCGTTTCTTCTTTTCGCTACGTGGTGCCAATTAGATATTCCAAGTGAAGCCAAGTCCTTCTTCACTTGGTCCTTCCAACGGAGTGGAGGTCTTCCTCTTCCTCTGCTTCCCCCGGCGGGTAATTACTTCGAATAATAACAGCAGTTTTCATACAATTTCCTTTGTTATAATAAGTAAAACGAAAACTATAGAGAGAACCATCTACGCGGGGGTGAGCGCGGTGCTATTTTCACGTGTTCTTCTGCGATCTCCAACAAAAACAACGCTGTAATAATACTTCATCGGTATTTGCTTTGACACAGCGTTCTATTTTATAAACACTTTGGCACTGAAACTGAAACTAACAAGTATAGAGTATACGAACAGATGAAAGTTCGCCGAAAAGTTTAATTTAGCCTCTGAAAGGTTCGATAACTCACAGCCTGCACATTTCCTTTTCTAAAAAAAACATTGTTGTCAAGAAGTTGTTGTGCGACATAAGTATAAGTAAATATGAACAGTGGTACCGTTGATATTTCTGCTCTCACAATCATAATCATACGCGAATAGCCGAGACATAAAGAGGAAACATTTTATTTAATTTATTTGAATTATTCTCCTCCGAATGTAAATTTGTTGCCACTGAAATGGCGATTCCCTTTATTTTCGCGTTTACTGATGAGCTCYTCCACATACATACATTCACATATGTATGTATGTTTGACATTGAATGCATGCAAAAGAAAGTTTTCCTGCCCGCACCAACACTATTGCCGCTGCGCTGGTAATGCTGCCACCGACTGTGTTAACTAAACCGTTTGGCGCGCATTTTTAGCAAGCAAAAGCCGCAAAACACAACCAGCAACAACATTTGTGTTAACAAAAAATACGTTCCACATCTGAGAAATATGATGCAAATTAAACTAAAACGTTTCTTTATGAGCAACCAAAAGCCGCATAACAAGACGAACAAGACACAAGCGGCAGAAAACAATAGATTCCACACTATAGAAATACGTTCCACACTCCCGTAAAACTTCCCAATCATGTGCAAAAAGCGATTCGAACTTCATAAATACCCACCACATTCGTACAATATGTTCCACAATGGGTTCCACTTCTTTACAAATCGAGCCGGTGGTTGCAGCCGCTTACGAATTCCATTCGATTTCGTGTTTGCTCGCAATTTATGAATGAAACAGTCAGCACATCAACAACAACAAACATGTTAGAACATGTTGCGCCATGTTTGACAGCATTTTAACAATGTTCACACACAAACCACAAATACAACATTGTGTGTTCGTGTATGTTGAACGCAACTGCTTGCCATTTGGAAAGAATAACAGTTATATCACACGCACACATACATTAAAAGCTTGCGGATTTTCATTGTTGTCATCATAAGGGTTGCTCGTTCGTTATTCAATTGATAGCAAGATGTCCACCAAGTCGGTCGCGTTCTAACGGATATTCAGGAAATGTATGCGGTTATTTTAGTTACCGTTAGCGCGAACGTTTTAACAAATTGTATGTAATTGTCGTAAGAATTTCGGGCTGATAAAGGTCATCAATAAGTATAGGAATATGTTAAGAAAGTCAAACACGCACACATACAAAAATTGGCGTTTGTGGTGGAATATATGTATGTTTATGTGCTTAAGCAAGTAATCTTGTCATATGTACCAACCAAGTAATTCAGAAGCAGAATACCGTTACAGCTTTGGTTGCCAATTGAATTTGTGCTGTTGCTGTTATTGTTGTAAATGAGAATCGCGATGGAATAAAGTCGCTTGATTGTTAACGGTTAACTGTTGCAGCTCATGGCATGAAATTATTCAAATTTTGTGAATACACACATACAAATACGTGTGTGTATGTAATAAATATAATACGTATATAAAAAATTTCGTAAATCAAACAACAAGCTCATTTTGTTCATGTTTGATTTTGTTGTACTTCATGTCTGCTGACAAGGTGTTTTCCAACTGTGCAAACAAAAGGTGAAAAATAAATGCGGAATAATGGAAATAATCATGAATTTTGAACGATAAGAATCATGTTGAAATATGCTAATAAAATTTTATTGTGAATTAAGAAAAACATATATAAATTTGATTCTTTTACGCGCATAAAAACACATAGTTTCCACCACGCAAATAAAGATATGTAATATAAATAATAAATAGTAAAAAATATTCAAGATTATAATACAAACGCCAAGAAGGTTAGCGCTTGCAGAGCATTTGGAAAGCAGTTGGATTAAAAGTTCATTTGAATTGCGTACAGACATATATGGAATAGTACATAAAAACTCATAATATTATATAATAATGAGCCAAAAAAAAAAAAAATAAATAACAATAAAAATATTTAAATCACGAAAATAAATGGAAAATATGAAAGAAAGATGAAAAAAATAAAGCTGAAGTTAATGAAATTGTGATTATAGTTGGCAACAAAACGAAATTTTTTTATATTAACGGTGTTGGCAAGTATTGAATATGAAATGTTGAAGCTGTTACTTACCTTATAAAGGAAAATATGATACCGTTTAGAGCAAAAACTAACCGTGTGGCTGCAAAATTTTACTACTAGAACATTTTGAAATAAAAAATATATAACTC
The DNA here is from genome assembly GCF_001853355.1 of Bactrocera latifrons. NCBI lineage: Eukaryota > Metazoa > Arthropoda > Insecta > Diptera > Tephritidae > Bactrocera > Bactrocera latifrons. The sequence goes on along the minus strand of NW_017537489.1, from coordinate 1,507,167 downwards.
CAAACTTGAAGTAATGAAAAAGAAAAAGGTTTTGGCATACTTTTGATTCTATGAAATTTGGATACAAGTGAATTATATATCTTATTATAAATAAATAATTAAAATATTTGGCAACATTGATGTAAACAAGAAAGTGGCACCAAATAGCAAAAGCTATTAAAAGTCTTAGTTATATCACTAAAACTGAGTGAGTAATACTGTATCGTTATTAAAAATATTAATTTAATTTAATTTAACTATTTTAGACACAAAGATACATTGCTATGAGTAAAACACGCTCTGTCATTTTCATTAAGACAACTCACATATTTGCCGATATATGCGGTATAAAATCAACCGTAATTTCGATTATCTTTATATTAGATATATGGGGGCTAAAAGAAGTATTAGCCCGAATTAACCCATTTTTGACATACAGACAAACTATTGATAGAGAAGGATCATGCCTGAATGTCTATTATATATCTCACGCATAGACCAATATTTTCGATCAAATCGGTCGATCCAGTCACGAGATATGGGACTTCACCAAAAGGTGGGTAACTCCATGCTCATCACTGAATTTTCACAACGGCTCTGACAAAAGCCTCTCATGCCACCTCGAATTTAAATTTTAATGTCTTTAGCTCATTTAGTTACTGATTTATTGCGCCTTTAGTCGTTTTAGCAATACCGTTACATGGGTAGTTTGAACAAATAGTTGCGTAGATTGTCGTTGCCTTCTCTAAAATTTGATCGATATTTTCAAGCTCACGCATAATTACATAATTTTTCCAAAAACAAAAAATTTCAGTTTTGTAAGAGAGTACCAGAACAATACCGCTCAGTTGGTCATGTTGTAAGACAAACCATATAGTGGAAAATTCAAATGCGAATGCTAAAGCATTTCAAGTTAACTAAACTGACACTTTTAACGAAAGTAGTAATTTGATGCATTTGAAAGTCAATTAGCCAAACTGTCAGGTGAGATGCTCTGCTCCCATCTGCTTGACTGTCGTCATGCGTTTATCGWTCTTATTATTACTACACCTACTACTACTATTGGATTATTATTCAACCATAAGGTACTAATTAAGTGAGTGATAGTAGAGGAAATTACATTATGATAAATTTAGCTCAAGTTGCAAATTGAATTAATCATTGGCTTGTTTGTGAAAGCTGTTATTATTAATATTTTTTATGTATTTGGCACTTCATATTTAATGTTAAAATGCAGTAATTGTATATTAATTACATAGGCATAATTAGGTAACCATTGCAATCCAAGCCTTCAATTTGTTCAATGTGCGCTCCATTAAGACTTTGAGAGCTTTTGTAATACGTCTAATATGGGAAATATTCCAACAACCTAGCTATTATTTACATTTTCATCCCTCTTGTAGTTGAAGCAGTTAAATATTTAGGACACTTTACACAAAGTATTCTATTGCCCATGTGACCGGACCAATTTTTTTTTTTTTTTTTATCCAACCTAGACAGAGAAACTTTATTACCGGAATGCCTTAATTGACCATTTTCAATCTATTAAGTTAGGTTAAGTTTAATTGCTAATCTAAAGAGACCGCACGTCTTTTCTAGAGCCTTCCATCATATAAAGACTTCATAGAACATAGTGGACATGGCTATGGTGTCGTAGAGCCAGAGGACCCCTTTCGGTGAGGGACCCCACCTTTTCCAATGGCACCTATACAGCAGTATAAGGCAATCGATGTCTTTTTTGCTCTCTCAGGATAAATTCTATACGGAGATTTCGCAATTGCGTCAGCGGTGCCAACAGTATCTTGTATCTTCTAGTAAATAAAACCATCTAGATTTTATTTGGGTTGACGGCGACATCACTTCCGACTGCCCAATTTGTTACAACACTGAGAGCAAATAATGCAGTAGAAAGTAAGGCTTAATTTAAGTAAATCTTTTAAACAAATAATTTTTCTGATTATTTGACCGCTCAAAACAAAAATATCGTGTAACTGGTTATTGTTATTGAACCAAAATACATTATATTTTTATGTATATTTGGGTGTACATTTTTTTCAAGTAAATTTTTTAATTATCAAGCGTCCCTTGAAGCTTCAGTTTTTGCCCTAAAAAAGTAGCCAACTTAAAGAAGATCTTAATTATCATTTTAAATTGTGCCTAAGTCATTATTCTCTTCCCATATATCCATGAAACATCTAACTTTAAAAACGTGATTTTCTAATACGGAACTTTTCATTCTACAAAAAAATCCTATACATTAAAAAAAAACATTCCTTTAAAGTTATACGCAGTAAAAGTTATAGATCAAATGTACCGAGCCTTCATACAAGTGATTTGTAAATTCCATGTTGCTCATACGACATGGCGTCCCATATAAATTACATTTTAAATATAAAATAAAGATATTCTTTACATTCAACAATTTTTTAGAACAGAAACTGAAATTACATGGGCGTCTACAAAAAAATCAACTTGGAAATAATGAGCACACACACCCTAATGTATATATACATACATATAAAAAGTATAAGTAGAAATATACGCAAATTTACTTGACCTTGAGAAATATTTTGTAATACATTCTGCGGATGTGCTCTATTATCATTTTTCAATCTTTCCATCACTTTTGTAGTTTTTGTGCTTTGATAAAGGGCTTTTATAAGTTGTCATGTGCACTTTATGTGAAGTAAAGCGACTGCCAAGTGAAACTTATTAGACTTTCTTTTTATTAGCTACTCATAAATATCCATATGCTTGCCGATGTTGTAATATTAAAAAATAGCTACTACAAGTAGCTACATGTGTATCCAGTTTTCTACTATAAAGGGTGAGACGATTGAACAGTACCGGAAATTTTGAGCCATACAACAAAAGAAAAAGTTATAATAGGTATCCAAATAAAATTTTTTGCAACAATTACCATATGTTTTTATGAGAAAATTAAAATTAAAAATGTTGCCACCTGTTCAAAAAGTGTAGATCAAAATTTTATAAGTTGAATTAACACAAAAATATATGGTTTTCAAATAAAAAAAATTAAGGGCGTTTGTAGTTCAACTTTTTTTTTTTTTTTTGCAAAGAGTTGCCACCAATTTAGAAAATTAATGCAATAAAAATTGTAAGATGAATGCATAAGTACAATTTCTGTAATATTCTGATAATGTAAGGAAATTTTAGTTTCACAGTTTTTAATAGAGTTGCCACCCGTTTAGAAAAAACAATTCAATAAATATTTTAAGGTGAATGATGCAATGTTACAATTTATGTAACATACTATTTAATTATAGCTGTACATTTTTTTTATGAGAGTTGCCGCGTGTTAAGAATAATTAATGCAATTAATATTGTAATATTAAAGAAATACGGATTACAATTTGTGTGACATGATGACAGTTAAAAAAAACTTTGCTTTTCACAGTTTTTAATAGTGTTGCCATCTATTGAAAAAAAATAATTTAACTTTATTTTTATAACTAACGAAATGTTGAAACATGGAGCTCAAAGCAAAATAGTTTGTTCAAATAAAGAAAAATAAAAAATAAACATAATTACACACATAAAAAGAAACAAAAAAAATTTTGGAAACAAAAAGAAAACATATTACTATGTTTTGACGTGAGCCCCAATTATTGACGATTACATAGTATATCACATGAACGGTACGGCATTATTATTTTTTATTGCGCACCCACGATGCTATTATTATTTAATTTTTTTTTTTTTTTTTTAGGAATTACACAATACGTTCCCTTACCCGTGAACTTTAGTATAAGCAAAGTAAAACAGTTTACCTTGAACTTGAAAAATCTTGGATAAAAATTACTGACAGACACTATAACGAAAAACCTTAATAATGAGTTCGTGAAAAATCACTGTGAATATTTCATTTGGTGTGCTAAACAACTTTGAAATTACTTGTAAAAAAATTTTATGTATTTCATGATATTTGCATGATTTTTTAGGCGATACGAAGAAGCGTGCTACTGTTTAGTATATAGTTTATTAAACTAAAAATGGAAATATATATTGACTAATATTATGTTTATTTTTAACTTCTCTTTAACTTGCATTAAAAGTCTCAAACATTTTCTTAATTTTTAAAACACTAATGAGTCGAATATAATGCATTAGAAAGGGGTTTTTTTAAATAGTGGCAACCCGGCTCATAGAAATTTTCAACTTTTGTGCTTCAATAAGCATATTTGCCATACTTTCGTTCAGTTATCTCATCAATTTTATTAAACGATTTTTTTTTAGATGTGACAACACATATGTATGTGTTGTACAGTAAGAAAATGTTGCTTAAAAGATGATAGATTTAGGTCAACAAACTCAACTGCCTCTGAATACGAAAGGGTTTATTAGGCATACTCGTAGACTTTTAACCAATTATTTCACCCAAATTATGAAGTGGCATTTCATGTGGTCCACTCGTTACACAGCGTAACGGTATTTTATAGATTAGATGTGCACTAAAATAGAATCCATTCGAAGGTTTACAAAGTTGTTGTTTACTCCAAAGGCGAAAATTTTAGTAATTTTTTTTTTTTTTTTATAAAAAACCGAGAATGTAAAACAACCATAAATTTCGAGTTATATATGATATATTCTTGTATTTTTGAAGCCAGCCACCCACTTGTATTGGTTTAACCTTGTGCATCGGTCTATAAGTCTAGAAAAGCAAACTAATCACTCAGTTTTGCAGATATCCATCTAAAATTTTACGCCCATTCTATCCTTTTTAAGAAGCTGCTCATTTTTCGGTATCGCCGCTATTAGAGAACTATAGGGTTAGCTGTCATATAAACTGATTGACCAAGTACAAGTTCTTGTATGAAAACTTTTTCATTTAATAAGATAAGATCTGATGTGTAGGGTTAGCCTGCCGATTGCCTTGAATATTTCCAACATTGTTTCTTTGTATTTTCCCCATGTTCGGCTAGGGACTTTGAGATTTTGTTCCGGCTCTGTACTTTGACAATAGTCGCCTTTGTGTGGGGAGTGAAGGAGCACAGGCTGTCGAATATCACACCGAAAATCTTAGGGTTATTGACAGTCGAAATTTTAACTCCATCGACTACAAAATTAAGGTCAAGTCTGTACTCTTTCATCCAGTTAGTGAATGTGGTCGCTTTAGTAGGGGAGAGTGTTAAGTTCCGAGAAAGTATGAAAGACTTTTTTTTTTGTTTTTTGGTCTTCTTATGCGGTTACAATAACAGCAGGCGAAAAGACTTGAAATTTAAATTAAGTCGCATTCAAGTGTTCCAATATAATTTCCTTTTTTTTATCATAGCAATGCAATATGATCTCATCTTCAATAGAAAGTTACTTCCGATTGATTGTCTTTGGGGAGATAAAAAAAAATAATGAAGTAGAATAGCTATCACCCTTATTCTTTGTGTTTTTCTATCATTGAAATATTGTTACAACAACAACAAATATTATATATTATTTTCGTTACAATGTACCAAGTTCTCGCTGTAATTTTATTTTATATTTTTATATACCTATACGAACTCGTATTATATGTAAGTACTTATATACATTCATACATATTTACTTTAAATGACACGATTGCTATTAAATTTACTTTGAGCAAACTTGCAAATAACATTCTTTACCCACAGACCAACGTCGCATTCTCACATTTATTACAGTTACAATTTTATTTGTATTACGTATGATATCAGTGGGAGGTTAAGTGCCCGGGTAAATGTGCCCACCTGCCAGCAGCGCCACTACTAAGGTACAAAAAGGACATTCCTCACTAAAATTCGTCAAATTTCTCACTCCAAAGCTTTGGTTTACCTTTCTAAATATTGTACATACTTTCATGTAAATGTGTATAAGGGTGTTTGACCACAACCACTTGCGCAAAAAATAGTAGACTCAACTTGTTATTAGGCGTCACTAATGTCTCACATTCTTGCGGAAAACAATCAAACTACACAGAACCGTACATAATTGTGAACAAATGATGAATGACCAAAACGAATTAACCCATATGTCTACTTTGTAGGTGTAAATAGTTTTCTTCATAAGAGTGGATGGTATACCATAAATATGTATATATACATTGTGACAAATTGGAAAGGAAATTGTAACTAAATTCTCCTTTGCGAAGGATATTTCAAAATAATGTATTTTGCTCAGTGCTTCATGTGCGGAATCATTCCGAATATTTGTAAAGACTTACAGCGATTCAGTTTTACCAAAACCACAAGCTCACAAGTGGTGTAAAGAGATGCCTCACTCTGGACATACTGCGACCACTTTAAAGTGATTAAACATATATCTTTGGACATGGTTGATCATGCGAATTCCGATCCCACATTCATGGAGAGTATTATAACTACCTATAAGACAAGATTTATTAGTTTGACATGCAAACAAGTCAACAATCATCGGAAGGAAGAGGAAAAAACGAGAAAAAACAAAAAAAAAAAAAACAAAAAAAAAAACACAAACCCGCTCAAATATTAAAGAAATGATCATTGCTCTTTTATACAAAACGAATTGATGAATCTGCAGCTCGTTTAAGGATTCAGAACTCACTGTTCGAAAGCAACAACCAGATTAGCAGCGTGAAGAGAGAAATTTGTTAAGCAACTTGTTCGCTAACTTGTCTTATATGTTTGTGGGGATGTGATGAGTACATATCTTCAAGCAAAGCACGTTTTTCCACTATCCTTGTTTCCGGTTACTTTGCAATATTTGCTCAAAAAGCTAATGAAGGTGCAGAAACGAATATAACAATCACATATATATATTTATATATGTACATAGGTAATTGCCATGGATGTCAGTAAACTGTTCATTAATTACAATCCAATGGATTTGCTGCTTAATATGAATGTATGGTTTATCTAGCCATTTACAGTAAACAGATCCATGTTTTGTCTACATTAGGGCGGTCCAAAATACACGAATTTAAGCACTCGCTATTATATTTTTTTGGTATTTAAAGTACGCCTGAATAATAATATATCACTTTTTAAGGAACACCCTAATGTTTATTTATTGTCATTAAGAAGGATCCTACTAACTACTTTCATAATATTTAAATTTAAGAACCATCATAAGGCACCATTCTAACATTTAATGAGCACCTTAATGTTCCTTTTTATGCTTAATGACCACCCTAATTCAACTCTGTGTATGCATAAATTTTTGAGGGTACTTATTTATATATGTATATCTCCAAGCATTTCCGCCAATAGTTGTCAACGACTTTTTGCTTTCGCTAATCATACTCTCAGAACCAGATATTTATCAACTAATTAATTAAGAGAAATGAAGATGCTGATGCCGAAAGCTTAACGTCCATAAATTACATACAAAAAAAATTGATTTCAAGACAGAAAAAATCTATCAATTAATTTGTTCCAATCTGTAAAATTAATAATAATTTCTGGCAAACATACATATGTGGTATTTGTAAGAATGGTGGAACTGGGGCGGGTTCCTCTTCAGTTATGGCATAAAAAAAAACCTTCCTTTATTTAAAGTCTAAAACGTTTAATAAAGATACCGTGGAATAATTCCGGTCATGAAATTAATCAATAATTTTTGTGTATTCAAAACAAGCATATTTTGAACGGTCTTTAAAAATATCCGAACGCTTCCAAAAATCAGCCGAAAGTTTTCGAAAAATATTGTAGTATTCTCTATTATTGGCCGTCTTTAATTGTTTAGATAGAATTGTCGTCAACTTTCTAATTGGATTTTTGAACGGGTTTCGAGACAACTTTTATGACCTTGTCTTGTACTTCTTTACTCTCGTAGCCGATTACCATGGACGTTAGAGTTATTTCAAAGCACAGCCTTTCATTAGATTTCCGGGACTTTGGAAGAATACTTATATTTATGTGGCTTGAGAAAGATTAATTTGAAAGCCCTACCTCAAGATCATAGAAATCATTCATTCGAAATAATCATAACTCTATTTCTAGTAAACATAATATGAGAACCCTGGAAATACTCTTTCTTACGATCAGCGTTCCAAAAAGTTGCTATCTAGCACAGTTTGCTTGGTAAATCAGATCATATTTTCTATACTATATACGTTCCAGTGATCCTTGAGCGCCCTTATATTCTGTTCACTATATTCACACAGTAAGAGGTAGTTCAATACTATTAGAGATTTAGATTACTAAACGGTTTTTTGTTCGATTACAATAAAAAACGGGCATTACAAAGGCCTTGGTTTCGTTAGAGCTTAGTTTGAAATGCAAATCGTATCTGAATCTTACCTGATTGTGATATGAAGCTCGAACTTATAGATCAAATTTTTTTCATGGTTCAACGAGTTTATTATGAAATCCGCACTCTTTTCAAATCTATTGTCATCATCTATGTTTCTCCACTCAGTTTTGTTCGCATAGAGGCCAGAGAATAACAACTCGCCGAAGGTCCAATGCCACTGCATTAAGCGGTTCCTAAGTAGACTCTTCATTTGGCAGTGAAATATATTGTATTTATGTAAGTAAGAGGCCTGTTTTCGGTTACTACCAGATCCGTTTACTTATTTTGTTGATAATATCTAGAAAAGCTATTCTTTACTTGATATTTTCCATACTCCAACTGGTAATGTTATACAAAAATTTCAAACCGTCCGACCGTATCAAACTGAGTGACTCTTTACAATGCGATTGCTCTAAAAAAGGTTCGTTCTTAATGTCACAAATCGAAATAGAGAGAGAGTCCAAGATTGATTTCCTATCACCATTGTAAAATATTATAAACTTAGAAATATACTCCTAATTAGAAGTTAAAATAACCTGTCTTTATACCTAATATAACCATACTGCTTTTATCTTCTCAGTGTAGTGACTGTTGAGTATATGCTTAGTGGGGTTCTACTTTACCTCGACAGGCGCCGTAAATATTGATTTTATACTTACTTACACTTTGGTATGAAAGGGTTAAGTCCATAGGAGCCTGCCCTTAAATTTTTCTTAGTTAGTTTGGATTTTTAATTTTAGCCTTAAGTGCGTCAAAGTTCATTTGGTGAACAAATTTAATTTACTTGTAAACACAATAAAGGTCTCCCCCTGCACCTGGTTTGGGGTAACCGGAAATTTAATTAGGTGTTGGAATTGGTTTTTCTTTTCTTTCTTCATTCTTTTCACAATGCCAAATTAAATCACACAACTTTTATAAATAAATTTGGGGTTTAAGGGATGGCACATAGCCACAGCAAGTCTTCAACCACTTAAATTTTAAAACTTATGTTTGGAATAATGAAGAAAGAGAAGAAGAAAAGCTAGATTTATTACATTGTTGTCCGCTCTTGTCATTCAGTAGATAAAATTAAACCAGCGAGTGGATTTATTGCCAATCAGAGACACCGCAAAAGTTTTATTTTCATCTTTTTCCATTTCTTCAATGAAGGAATCAAAATTTACACGAATTATAGGACTGACCATATGAGCGTAAGGAGACGACACCCACAATAATAACCAAGCTCATAACTAAGAAACAGAATTGCAATTTAATACAGGATTGCAGTAGTAAAGGTCACCCGAGAACTGAAAATTTTTAAATTGTGGGTGTGGACCCCAAATAGGTTTCATATATGTACATATGTATATGGCAAAATACTGCAGTCAAATCGATCTAACTTACTGGGCACAAATCTTTCTGGTATCTCCACTTACAGGCGAATTTAACCTTTTTTTCACTTATTTCTACTCACTGCCCCTCATTTTACGAAACTTGATGGAACTCAATAACACCAGCAACACATTTTTGAAAACTGCTGGGTCTATGAACAACAGTTTTTATTTCCTTGTTGTTGTTTCTGCTTAAAGGGATGCCGCATGATGGTCAAAAGTTGATGAAATAACATAAAATTAAATTTAATTTTACTCCTCGACTGGCCCTACATCCCATGCATAGATGCATAGATGCCTTAAAGAAGAGAGAAATAAAGTAAACGCTTGGGTGGAAGCGGGTTGGACGGTAAACTCCTTCACAATTTCAGCGCTATTTACGAATATTTAAAGAGAAAGGGAATACATATATATGTCTATACCGTTATTTACTCATTGGTACAGCGGTCCTTATCATTTCTCGTTTTTCCGTTACACGCACGAACGCTCACGCGACAGCAACGGATTTTTTCATGAAAGTGAAACAGCCAATAAGCCACGAACGTCTACACTGCCTTACTAAGTTGCTTACTTTTTAGCTAACTGAAAAACGGAAAATACCAATAGAATTTATAGTTGACACATCTGGCAGAAAAAATAAGTAATTTTCCAGAGTTGTAACTTTCTGTGTGTATATTAATGTAAGGAACGATGTCTGGGAGCGATGTTACTAATGATATAATTTTGCGGGAATAACGAAATAGAACAAAACAAATTAAAAATAGAATCATAAGGGTTGGGAAGAATGTTAAGCATACAATTTCTGTGAAATAAAAAGCATATTATTTTTATTTTAGAGCAGAAAAATTCCCCCAACATGTGCTCATAATCTCCCATAATTCGCAACAAATTGAGTAGTTGGCTAAATACACCTAACTTCACTTAATTACGAAGTCAGACCATTACCATAAAGGAAAGCATCGTAAAGTATGCGAGTTTATGAGACATGTGCATGGAAAAGCTGCTTAAGCCTCCGAAGAAGCCGGAAAATCATCACATTTAAGGGGTGTTGCAGTGCATAGTTTAAAGGAGTGTGTAGGAATTTCAATACATACCTAAAATTCTTATGCTTATGTGCACCTGATGGGCAGAACACTATCCTACTAGTAAACAAGTAAGGTAGGGCTAAGTTCGGGTGTCACCCAACATTTTATACTCTCGCATGATAAAGTGATAATCGAGATTTCAGGCGTGGTTGTGAACCGATTCCATCCATATTTGGTACATGTCATCAGGGTGTTAAGAAAATATTATGTACCGAATTTCATTGAAATCGGTTGAGTACTTCCTGAGATATGGTTTTTGGTCCATAAGTGGGCGACGCCACG
>NW_017537489.1:1490357-1495619 GCF_001853355.1 Bactrocera latifrons | reverse complement strand
AGCTTGCACGGACGGACGAACAGACGGACATCCGGATTTCAACTCTACTCGTCACCCTGATCACTTTGGTATATATAACCCTATATCTGACTCTTTTACTTTTAGGACTTACAAACAACCGTTAAGTGAACAAAACTATAATACTCYCTTTAGCAACTTTGTTGCGAGAGTATAAAAAACGAACCAATTAGAAAAAGTATTATTCTTTTATGAATGGCAGATTTATCTTGTAGTTATAAGTTACTTCGTAAATTACATAAAGGCAGGGTTTGTTAAGTTTGTCACGAAGTTTGAAACGTAGAAGAACCTATAAAATGTATATACGTCACGCTGATGAGCTGAATCGAGTTAGCTATGTCAGTATTTTCGTAAGTCTGTCTATATAGTATTCCCTCAGCTTTGAGACGTAGATCTGACGCACATGTTCTTTTCTCCTCAAGAAACTGCTCAATTTTCGAAACCGCCGATGTCGGAGTAATATAGTATATACATAGCTGCATTGCAAAATGATCGATTAAGATCAAGTTCCTGTATGGAATCTATTGTTTTTATAAAGAGCATTATAGTTTGGTTGCAACCGAAGTAATCATTTTCATCTTATTTAGTTTTTAAAATTTAAATATAGGGGACAGAATTTGTCTCGGGGGGGTTGATCATATCTCTAAACCTTGCAATGGCGCATACCAAGCTACCCCTTTATACCCCGGCACCCAGATCAGGTATATCTTATTGCAAACTGATAGGTGGTTCAGCCTGCCTATACACTCCTCCACTAAAAGCGATTTGACCTGATAGCCTCCAATTAATATGGATAGCTTGGTATGCGTTCCCGCAATGCCTGCTCTAATGCCTTCCGGTATATTCGAGCCGTCATTGTTCTAAAGGATAGTACTGCCCCTCAGAGGTGGGACGAGCGTGGAATCACACCTCTCCGTCTTACTGTTGAGAGTAAATCTAAAATTCTTTGTAAAGTATACCCTCTACATAACGCCTCCTTTGGAAGAAGAGCCAGTGGTGAATTTTTCCCTTAGGCCTTCATTTGTTGAGACGACATTATCTTAACTTAAGCTTATCTCTAATGTTTACTGCCATTAGCAGCACAGGTAGTTAGTTTGATCACTAGATCCAGCAGTGTGATCTCCAGCATGGTTTGAAGTACCTCGGTTGATCAAGTGCGAATTGCCCCTGAAGCGAAGACGCAAGCAGCTTCGATAATTGAAGACTTACCGAAGACTGCATTGCCTTCGATACCCAAGCAACCGCTCATAAATGATAATAGACCTTACGATCATGGCTTAAAGCCCCGGCAGATCCTGGGGCCGCAAGTTAGGTATCATCAGATGGCTGTATATCATGATTGCCTTAGTGGCGTGTTAATTCCACGTGTCTATTCCACCGCAAGGTTGATTCTAATGTGAAGCCTAGGAATTTGACCTCTTTAGACCACCAATCGACTGTGATGAAGTGTTAGGGGTCTCAAGACCAGACCGGAAGGGATATTCGCTTTGTAAAAGTGACGACGCTTATTTTTGACGGGTTGATATTTAATCCTACCGTATTTCATCATCCCTTAGCTAGACTTAAGCCATTTCTTAATTAATTCGGCGTACCCCTGGCACCGAATCCCATTATTGGTTAGCAACTCATTGAACTCATCTACTACTAGACTCCTTAGCTGTGAGGATAGAACTACACACTTTGGGCAGTCCCTCGTTGTACCAATCGAATCTTACTCTCCCCCACAGTGATTTCAGCTATCCTAGTACGTAGTACAGTCTCTATCTATCTGCATACTGGAGTCACCAGTCTCGCAACCACGCCATTTATCTAAAATACTAAAATTTAAGGAAATTTAAAAATATTCAAAATTAACGAAAAACTTTTCTCGATTTCTCATTTCACAGCAAATACGAATTTACCTCGAAAAATCACTAAATGGAAGGTGCAAGCGTGGTGGCAACATCCATTCTCAATTCACAAGCAGCCGTGGGAGCAATGCTTGAACATTTCGCAGAGAATTTAAGTCACCAGCAGCAATATTACGAGAGTCATGAACCCCACGCACGTGTGGCGGCAAACGTAATTGCTCCAACAACACTACCAAATATAGCACTGTCACGTCTGGCGCAAGTTCTCACAATAACACAAAATTTAACGGATAATACCACAGTATATCCTTATCTGCCAGACACTTTAGACACAACACTTACACCGTCAGCAACGAGTAAAGAAGTTTTCTACACACATGCGCCACAATTCTCCACCACCACGCTGATAAAGGTCTGTGTGCTGGGTGTGATGGCGATTTTCTCACTCTTCGGCAATATGCTCACCATGTGGAATATTTATAAAACACGCTTCAAGCGGCGTAGCTTACGCAACTCTTGGAATGCCATCTATTCGCTGTTGTTTCATCTATCGATCGCCGATTTGCTTGTAACGGGTTTCTGTATTATCGGCGAGGCCGCCTGGGCGTACACGGTACAATGGCGTGGCGGTGATCTCTTGTGTAAATTCTTCAAGCTCTTCCAGATGTTCAGCTTATATTTATCCACCTACGTGATGGTGCTGATCGGTGTGGATCGTTGGTTTGCGGTGAAATTTCCCATGCGTTCGTTATATATGACCAAGAGATGCTATCAATTTTTGGGCATTGTCTACATGTCTTCGTTCATATTGAGCATACCACAGGTGAGTGGAGTGGTTTTTCTTTAAATCGCAGTTAGTTATTATTAAGAATTTATATTGAAAATCCTTAGTCCACCTTTTACTTTCACACAAGCCCTCAAACTATTCAGACATTGATCAATAGCAAGACACAAAGTTTATATGGAATCTAAGGTTTTCTAAGACGCTCCAAATGTCTATGAGGTATTCAACAGACAAAGTTGGATAACATACAACTCTGACTACAAACTGTAGTCCAATAGATTAAAATCTGGAATTTCAGATGACAGCTATGAAATCATACGCGTTGCATTTACTATTCTGCACCTCGGATAAACTCGTATAAGTCTTAGCATTGATCTCGTCGATATATTCAGTTCCCTTGACATAATTTACTGTTTTTTAAGGGGATTTCTGCGAATACGAAATATCTTGGGCTTATCCTTGATAAAAAGCTTTCATGGAGGTAAAATATTGAAGAGAGAGTAAGGAAGACATCAGTTGCGTTATATAACTGTAAAGGAGCTATAAAGAAAAGGTAATGACTCTTAATAATGGTGATCTTTTGATTCTATGAAACCGTAGTCAAGACAATATAGTCATCAGCACTTCCGTTGATCTCCGAACTACACCAGTAGCACTTAGTGCCATTTTACACACGTGGATATTGCTGGCAGCTGCATTGCTGTGAAGTGAACTCTAACGTTCAGCGAAGCTGGGTATACATAGAACCGACTGTCTTGGGAATTGAGATCTCGGTTTTGCTAAGACTGCTAGTCCATACCGGCGGAGTCGCTGGAGAAGAGGCACAATGCGCTTTTTCATTGAAGAATCGGAAAATAGGAGGGGAACTTTTCTGTAAGGAGCTTTCCGTCAATTTTAGCTTTAAGCTATCGAACAACTGTAGTGATTTTAAACGTAAATTGGGTACAAAAAAAAAATCACTATGCACTCAAAGCTAATCAAGAAGGGTATGTCCTCAGTAGAAATGTCGACCAGCTTCAGAATCATTTGAATGCCTGGTTCTAACGTAATCGCTGGAAACTACCATGAACTGGCCAGAGTTGGTACCCCTGCTCGCTCACAGCGGAGTAGGACCGACTGGATCTCCATCTAGCCTTCTAGCGCTAGACCAATGTAATTCACGCGCACTTAGGAGCGGCTAGTCAACGACCCTCTCCTGTGTGAATACATACAAGATTTTTTTTGGCCTAAAGTAAAACGCAGGAGATCCATTGGGTTACTTGCCCTTAGCGAAGTTCATTTTGCTGCAATCATTAGGGTTCATACTGCATATTGTACAATAGACAGTCTAACGGTAAAGGTAAAAATTCTGTTGAATGCAAGTTATCAAAGTTGTATGGAAAGGGTGATTCAGCCTTTGTAAAACTGAGATTAAAAGGTCGCGTCTTAGGCGAAACAGCACACATAGTCTCAACAAAGGCGTGATAGACTCGAAGCGCTTTGTAGATTTTTGAAGGTCTTATAATATATACCATAGGAGTTGTATGTGCGGCAAATTTTGCTTATTTACGGCCCCATTGAGTTGTGAATAGGCCTCATCGCTGAACAATATTTGCCTCGAAGAAGTTGGATCATCTTGGAACTTTTCAAGAGACCATCGACCGAATGCTGGGTGATGGTGTTGCGAACAATATGCTCAGCAGGTCGATTATGTTGACCATAAGTTGAGTGAAAAGCACGAAACACTTGCTTTGCAGAACGTGAATTTTCATAATAAAGTTGAGCGATTTGTAAACGTTGTTCAGATGTAAGTCTTTTCCTAATGAAATGCCAAACGATACTGAACAAAAATAACATGACAGCTTGACACGACTCACGCGAGGTCTCGCGAAAAAAGGCTATTAAAAGAGTACCTTTTTTTGGATCACCCGTTATTAAACGTATTATTAAAATATGAACTACCCTTCTCCTGCAAAGACCAAAGTAGAAGAAAAGTTTGAATCAAAATCTGTAATTCCATTTAAGCCCCTGGCTGTGCAAACTGGATGAAAGGGGTATCGAACAACAATTGATATAGACATAGTAGAATGGTATAATCAAATAAACATAAAATTAGGTTCAAATCACTTTAAAAAGGTCTCCTCTTGTATTAAGTTCAACGGCATACATCTGTTGCTTCTCTCATCTGTATGCAATATTCTTGCCAAGAGAGTAGTGCTCAAATTTAGCGAGCAGAGTAGTGGTGCGCGGACACGGATAATGTCAGCCTTTTAGACTAGAAAACCACTTGCCCACTTCAGTCAAATAGCAAAAATCTTCAGACTGTTAAAGTGCCAATCAAGAAGAGAAAATATTAACAGTTATGAGTGCCACTTAAGAAGAGTACACATTAAAGAGCTCTTACGGTGCCTAAGCGTATCAAATAATATTTTTGTGGCAGAAAGGACACAAAAGTAAATTTGCGCAAATTATAATATATTTCATGCACAGGCAAGCATTAAAGGCGTTTTTATTCATCTTTTGGAGAATATAATGGGTGATTTTTTTGAGGTTAGGATTTTCATGCATTAGTATTTGACAGATCACGTGGGATATCAGACATGGTGTCAAAGAGAAAGATGCTCAGTATGC
>NW_017537489.1:1480116-1489692 GCF_001853355.1 Bactrocera latifrons | reverse complement strand
CAAAATTGGACTTTCCGAATGGACCACCTAAGACGCAGCCGCGGTCAACATTTAAATGAAATTATCTTCAAAAAGTAAATGTCATGAACCAATCTAACGTTTCAAATAAAGAACCGATGAGATTTTGCAAATTTTATGCGTTTTTTTTTTAAAAAAAGTTATCAAGCTCTTAAAAAATCACCCGATATTATATGTATTATATATGTATGTATATACATAATAAACCCGCAAGCATAAGCCAAAGTTGCGGTTAGCATGCTCTCCAATCGTAAATAAGTTAATGCAGATTTCTGTAATTTCGTGGGCAGCTATCAATTTCTCTCAGAACTTTGTGTTTTTATTGAGAATTATTTAATTGGTAATATTTTTTGCAGGTCCCGTCGTCGGCCTACTGCATATTACACTGCATTCCGTTCCCCATCGCCAGCCACACTTTGTGTTCGCCCAATTTCGTCGACTAAACGTGCGCCAGAACTTTTATAATTTATTCTCTGTTGTGGTCATAATATAACGGTGCACGTATTATAAAGTGTAAGCGCTATAAATACAACATTTGATAACTTCTACGTGTGCCAATATACTGTGCGCCACAACAATAACAATAACAGTTACAACGTACGCTGACAGTGCCTTGTTTTACGTAAAGCTCGCTAACTTTTGTGGTGCGAGTTTGAAGTGTGCTTGCATGCTTTTGAAATTGATATGCATACGAGGTAGCGCTTTCAAGTTTATAGGCATCGTTGGGCGCCGTTTAAGTGTTAGGCCCTTAAATGGTTCATTTAACTTTGTCATAATTATAACGTTAGTTGAGTGGGCCGATTATACAAATTATAGAAAACATTTGGATCATGTTACAAACATGGAAGCATGTTCCCAAGAAATTGAACTGGAGAGTACAGGTTATTTATAAACGCTGAAAGCTTAGTTGAATATGCACCATAATTCTTTATGCATTTTTTGACTTTTACGCTTTAAGATCTACACTATCAAGTGACCTTAGATTCTTTCATGATTCCCGCTTCAGTCTTTAGATATCGAGTATTGTTAACATGTCAAATAAAAAAGTCCTGGTCATTTTGGTAGCCTTCTTTTTCTTGTTCTTTAATGGCGTAGATATCGCTTATGAGGTTATATCCGAGTTAACAACTCGCGTCGAATACTTTCAGAGCTGGATTATTTTCGTACATTTGGACAACATGACCTAGCCAGCGGTGCCGATGCCTCTTAATTCACTGCACTATATCAATGTCGTCATATAAATCGTACAGCTTACGTTCTATCGAATGCCATAAATCTTTCGAAAACTCGTAACGCCGACTCATCAGATATTGTCATCGTCCATGCCTCCGCACCATATAGCAGGACGGGATTAGTGAGTGACTTATAGAGTTGGTTTTTTGTTTGTCGAGAGAGGACTTTGCTTCTCAATTGTCTACTCAGTCCGAAGGAGCACCTGTTGGCAAGAGTTACCCTGCGTTGGATTTCGAGGCTGACATTGTTCGTTAATGCTGGTTCCCAAATAGACGAAATCTACAAATCTAGCAGTGACGTGACAGCCTAGTCGCGAATTCAACGAGTGTTTTTTTTTTTATAACAAGAGATATTTCATCTTGATCTCGTTCACTGTCATACCCATTTGTGTTGCTTGCCTATCAAGTCTGAAGAAAGCAAAATAACGGCACGGGTGTTTAGGCCGCCTTTTCGTGCTATCAAAAGCAACTTTGAAATCGACGAAAAGGTAGTGTGTGTTGAGTCCCTTTAGCGTCGTCTTTTCCTAGATTTGGCGCATGGTAAATATCTAGTCGATTATTGATTTTCCAGGCCTAAAAACACACTGGTTAGGTCCAATCAGTTTGTTCTTTACAAAGGAGATACATGCTCCTTCTCCGCATGCAATCCTTCGGCCGGCAATCCATCGGTACCGCCGCCTCAGAGGGATAATTGCTATCCTAACTTCTTCATGGTCGGGCAATGGAACGTCTGCTTCATCATTTTCGATTGGGGAATCGGGTTTACTACCTCCTGGTGTTATGCTTTCACATTTATGGACAAATACCAACTTTAAAAATCTAAATGACTGCCCTCGTATATATAAGTATATACTATGAGTTAAAGAATGCCCTTCAAGAATTTACGATATGCATAAAATTTGTTTGTTATTGTTGCAGTTATTGGAAGTCATTATGAAAGGTTCATGTACATACTAAATTTGTTATTGACTTCAATATTGTTTAATTTTATTACAATGCACACACTACACGCACAACCTATCAAAGCAAATAACTATAAAACATGATTACTTTTATTATTCCCTCATCCACTCGTATAGTTTTTCATATTTCATTTATCACGCGGGCCGTTCATCGAAGACTTCCATCAATGCGTGACGCATGGCACCTACACGGCACCTTGGCAGGAGCAGAGCTACACTACATTCACGCTGTTCAGCACATTTCTGATACCCTTTTGTGTGCTTACCGTCACCTACATTTCTACGTTCCGCGCGATTTCACGTAAGTACATACATACACACACATACACGCACACCTACATTTAAAATTGGCGAACGGCGAGAGAAAGTGGAAAGCGAAAAAGCGGAAATTTTAATACAATACCATTGCAGGAAGTGAAAAGATATTTTTGGGTCCGCAACAGGAGCCGCACACGAGCGCCAATTTAATGCACACTAATCGACAACGGTTGATACATAAGGCGAAAATGAATTCGCTACGACTGTCTTTTGTGATAATAATTGCATTTCTCATTTGCTGGGCACCCTACTGTACGCTCATGGTGCTGCTACAGTTTGTCGACATCGACGATGCGGTGAGTCTGAGACAAGTTTTATAAATAGAAACTACATACATTAGTAATAACGGTACTTTAATTCAGCTGACTAATTTTTGTTTGTTTATATTTTCTACTACTTTCAGACTAGCAAAAGATTAATTGATGTCATATTCTTCTTTGGCATGTCAAATAGTCTGGTGAATCCCCTCATATACGGCGCCTTCCATCTGCACACCATAAAGAGTAAATCGAGCGATAAAGGCGGGAATGGTGGCCATAGTCTGAATAGGTGAGTAATTTTTTCTGCTACTTTTAGTTTATGTAAACACAAATTTATGATTTACAGAACATTGAAATAGTATTTAGAAAATGCGAATAATATAAGTTATATTGAAGCCTCTCAATTTCAGGCCATTAAGAACCCATAAATTGAGAGAAAAGAAAGAAGTTTTGAGTAAGCTTCCAGTTGGAATATTATATAATTGTACAACAAATGTTAATGTTAATGTTAATGTTAATGTTAATGTTAATGTTAATGGTAATGGTAATGGTAATGTTAATGTTAATGTTAATGGTAATGTTAATGTTTTTAACTATTCGAAATTTCACTTATCCGCAGTAAATTTGTTCAGGATTACCATGGTGCAACGTCTGTGTATTATTTACAAAGTTAGTCAGATTTTTCGAGGATCAGCTAAGTAATGATCCACTGGTAAATAAGGTGATTGATAAATAAGTTGGTAATGAGAGAGTGATCGGATTATAAATCAAGTCACTGTCGATTATCACTGATTGATCAGAAAATCAGAGAGTAAATCAGTTATTAACTGTCATATAATTAGTTTGTAATCAGTTGAAAATCAGATGGTATTATGTTGATAATCACATGCTAAAACTTTTAATGATCAGTTGAACAAAGTAGATAATCAGGGAAATCAGTTGAAAAACAGATGGTAATTAGTTGACAATCTAATACTAAATAGTTGATAATCAGTTGGTAATTAGATGATAATTAGTTGATAATATGAAAGTAGTAAGGATTTAATCGGATGGTAATAAATAAATAAATCAGATGGTAATTAATTCATAATCAGATCAGTAAAGTGTTCGAGCCAATTGAAAATCAGATAGAAAAAGAGTTAGTAATGTAATAGTCATATGGAGGTCAGTAAATAATCGAATGATTTTTAAGAAATCAGTAATCTTTCAATAATCAAGTGGTAATCTGTGAATAATCATATGATAAATCCCTTGATGAACTCCACAGGGAAACCAGTTAAGAATCAGATGGTAATTAGTTGGTAATCAGTTGAGATCCATTGATAATCAGTTGTTCAAATGGAAATTATAAGAAAATTAATTAGAGCATATAGTATATCATGTAATAGCCATAAGTTTTACAGTTATGTAGACAAAATTAATTCAAAATTTATAAAAAGTTGATATTTCCCATTGAGGGTTCACTGTAGAATTTTAAATTATTCCTAAACACACTTACAACCTTCTTCGAAGCAATAATGTTACTATTATTACTATTAAACACTCTGCACGAAACCTTACTAAATATTGAGCTATTTCATATTTTATTTACACTGACTTTATTGAGACTTTAGATGATAATAATAAAGCTATCACATTTCACTAACATACTCAATACGACATAATACAATCTATTTACAGAGCCGACTCACAGCGTAATCCATCCATGCTAACGGCTGTTACACAAATCGACGGCAGCGGGCGCTGTACACGCGTCAACCGACAGCCCAGCTATTATCGCGCCCAACACAATTTCAGCAACTCCAGCAAGGAGCAGGCCAGCCTTCTTCAGATGACCCCCACCACCGCCATCGTGCATAAATTCAATTCGAACTCCGAACGCAGTTCAGTGGGTTCATCGCCGCAAACCTGCTCCACAAATTTTAAACGCAGCGAGATGGACGAGCACGAGAGCGGCTGCGAAGGGAGCGGTGGCGGCGCTAAGCGTGACGCAAATTCACACAGCACCACAGTGGTGTATAGCTTTAAAAAGCCAGCCATTTTGCGTGCACAAAGTTTCGAGACATTAGCAATTGCGCCGCCCAATAATCGTATGCAAGCGTCGAAAGCCGCGCCACCTGTGACCGAGAATGGTTTCCATCGGTCGGTTTGTGTGTTGAGCCTGGAAGATTGTAAGATATGCGCCGATGAGCATTGCTCTAATGTGTAAACGAGTGTCTGTGGAGGGGTGTATGTGTATATATGTGGTTGATTTGCATACAAACTACTTTTCCAAAAATTTTCTTATTTAAATATTTGCAAAAACTCTTATTTAGACTAGTGAGCTCAATTCGATACTTTTCGTTTCAACTGCCGTCATTTTCACAAATTAAAAAAAACGCTCCATAGCGCAATAGCGATTGACGTTCAAAAATTTTTCTCCAAATTGGCACTAGATATCTTGGAAACTCTTCCTTTGAGAGTGGAAACCGTTTTCAAAAAAAACTATTATGAGAAAAACGCGTTTGAAGATTGGAGTCGCTATTTTCCCTTTTCACAAAAAACGATGTAACGACCGTAATAATTTGTATACTATCCGATAATGCAACAAAAACAATCGATTTTTCCATAAAAGAAGTTGGAATTCTTTGCGACCTCTCTAATGCCAACACGACGATAGTAGTGTTTCTTCAACTTTTTCGATGTTACTGTCATTAAAAAGAATCGATCCTTATATGATTCAAGTGTTCGAAGACTTCACGACTTTCACTTAAAATGCTTTCAACCACATAATACTTGCATTCATGATGATTGCTTTCAACGATTTTGTATTCGTGATCCCAAAATTTCAAACAGAAATTATCAGATTCTTTTGGATGAAATTAAGCTTCTGCTTGCTAATGCTTAATGATGTTGATTAGAAATTTAGGTTATCTCATTTAACGTCTATTATATTTTTTCTTATTATTTACGCTAGTTCCTCTGGCGATTCGATTTATAAGTCACATAAGTGGTTGCAGCACGATATTGTTTGATTTTTTTTTTTTTTACAATATGCAACTCTGTTTTATTATGGTGCAAAATCAAAGAGTTGCCGTCCACTTTCTACGAATAGCTTCGCGCAAACGACGCATAACACTTAAGTAGTATTCCTTGTTGACAGTTTGGTCGGTCGAAAGGAATTTCGAGGACATGACATCTTGATAATCGAAGAAAACTGTCAACACAATGTTTTTAGACCTGCTTAGACGTTGCTTTTTCAGCTTCGACTAACCTTTGACATGATATTCGGTCAATTGATAGTCTGTTTCCAGGTCGTAAGCATAGATCCAAGACTCATCGCGAGTAATAATACGTTTCACGACATCCGGGTAGTCGGAAAGCATTATTTCACAGACGCTAAGGCGACACTGTTTAACGAAAAAATTAAGTGATTTTGGAACCAATCGTGTTTTTCAATTTTTTAGACCTAAATGATCTTTCAAAATGGTTTTCACTGATCCTTAAGATATTCCAGCGATGCCAGTAAGATCACTGACTGTTAATTATAGATTCTCAATTCCTTTAACTTAGACATGGTGGACATCAAGATGTTGATGGCCGTCCTGGACGTGATTCGTCGTCAACGCGTTCTCGACCCTCTTTGAATAATTTGTACGAACACAAAAACACTTTTACAAAAAATTATCATCGAAGGCCTTTTCCAACATTCTAAACGTTTCGACACCAGAAAATTGATTCCGCACACAAAATTTAATTGAACTTCTTTCTTGAATAATTTTACTCGTCATAAACTTCGCGGAATGCACATTATGTACCTTAAAAAGACAAGCGTATACTAAACTGTAACGATTATTTTGAATCGAAATTTGGTACAGATGTCACTGACAGTCATACCAACCTAGAAAAAAAATATTTCGATTGAATTTTCGTGCGAAATTTTAATTAAAAAGTCCTACTATTTTTTGCTCATAAAAATAAATATTTGAGTCGAATTAATATTTGTTCAATTTCAGTAAATTAATACTTACAAGTATTATAAATATATTGCAAATCTGTACTACATAAGTTCTCAAACTGTTGTTCATATGAGATGGTTTTCAATTGCAAATAATAGATACGGCCTAAAAGTATGCAAGCAATTGAATATGCGAACAATGGGCATTTGTGAAACAATCAGAAAAAAACATACAGGAAACGTCAAGCATAAGGAAGGTGCCTAAGTGACAACAACAATAACAATACAGCTTTTCAACCTGTAGCATTCCATTAAAATAGCTTATATAATTTTCTTCAATACTTTCTACTTAATAATTAATACTTTTCAAGAAGAAAACTTACCTTACGGGAATTGGAAGTTGCAGCTTTCATCTGCAAATGACGAAAATTGCATGACCAGACTTAATTACAATATTACACAAACAAACACTAGCACATCAATTTCCTACGCCCATTTGAGCACACTGTAACTACTCACTGATCGAAAAAAATCGCTTGAAAAACATTGCTCCGACATTTGTTTTCTTTGCTCATAATTTTGCGCGAACACTACTTTAAGATTCTACACAAAAATCATAAATTTCTACAACATTATCAAAAATGTACCAAGCTTTCACAAATTACAGCACACCCGACCGGCAAACAAATTCGGAACTGACGCCATTGAAATGGCGGCGGAAATTTGACAAAACGGTTTGACTTTTCTGCTATTCACAATGAACTTTTAGAGCTGTTTTTGTTTTTAATATTTTTTTAGTATTATTTTTATAAATAATTGCTTTTGCAATAATCGAAAATTGGTTTACTAAAAAAAATATATGTATATTGAATTTATTATGAGCAGATTTCATTTATTTAAAGCAATTTCAATTTTGTAAATATTTATTTATTAGAAAATATATATGAACGTATGTATATGATTCTACCAAGGTTTGGTTTATTTCAAAACCATTTCAATAGGTTTTGCCTAATGTATTATATATTCCATACTTTCAATAACAATTTTATAAGCTATTATTTTTTTTAATATGGCAACCCTATTTATTAAGAGTATGTTTACAATGTTTTGCTTAATATTCACCTTACTGCTGACTTCAGCATGTTTCTCTAGCAACTTTATCAGTTCATTTTTTTAATATGGCAACCCTATTTATTAATCAGATTACTTTAATAGGTTTTACCTAATATTTATTTAACAACTGTCTTCCACACTTTTAATAATCTAATATTTTTAAATGCGGCAACTCTGTTTATTATTGCGTCTACCAGGTTTGCCATCTGGTCTATATTTTTTATTTTATTTAAAAAAACATTTCAATAGGCTTTGCTCAATATTTACTTACTTGCTGCCTGCCATACTAATTATTATTGTATATTTACTAAATATAATAACAATTTTATAAGCTAATATTTATTTTAAATATGGCAACTCCGTTTATAAAAATATGTTTACAATTGTTCTGCTCAATATTTACTTAAAATCCATACTTTTATAAAAAAAATTTGTAATCTAGTATTTTTTTTAATATGGCAACCTTAATTTTTTAATCAGATTATTTTAATAGGTTTCACTTCATATTTAATTAAAAGCTGACTTGCTCGCTTTTAATAAAAATTTTATAAGCTTAAATTTTTTTAAATATGGCAACTCTGTTTATTTTTCTAATTGTTTATGGGTTTTGGTTACTATTTACTTCTAATCGAACAGCTCTTTTTACAACTATTTTATTAGCCAAAATTTTTTATCAATACGCCAACATGGTTTCTTAATATTTATTTCTTTATATAAGTTTTGTTTATAATTTACCTAACAAATGACTGCGGTTATTTTATATCAATTTTATAATCTAATTTTTTTTAATATGGCAGCTCTGTTTATTTATAAACTCTTAAGAAACTCTTAAAACCTTTAATAGAAATTTCTGGTAGCGCAATTGGGTTGTTAACCGATTACTTAACCGATATGTGACTTAGCTTTTCAAACTATTGTGAATACCATAACAACCATTCACCCACAAAAAATGCGACTCAGACGGTCTGTCAAATTTCCGGCGCCATTTTAGCAGTTTCGCAAATATTTCCGCCAAATGTGTTGAAATTTAACTAAAACTGCGCATATTCTGCGAAATAGTGATAAAATCGAAAGTTTTTGTTCAAAATCCTAAAGTTAAGTGTGCGCTAATGCGCAAATAAGTGAAATTAGTGTGAAGTAGTGTTTTGCTCAAGTGTTTTTTCTAGCCAAATGCTTAAACGTAGTGAGTGGGTGGCTGTGTGTTTACTTAGAAGAAAGAAGTATGCAAAGGTTTTTGTGTGTGCAAATATTAAGTAGGTTCGAGAGCGGCACAAGTGTTGTTGCGGCTACAAGCAAACGGAGTTGCGTAATCCGTGAATCAAGTACAGAGGTAAGTGGATTTAGAATCAAAATTACACCAGTTTCATTTTCAATAATCACTTGTCCTTGAAATTTGTGGTAAAGTGGTTGGAGCTGCTTTCATGAAGCTTTCTTTGTACTTGAGTTAGGTTAGTGACGCAAAGCATTTGTTGCATATCATTAGTCTTGCTTGGCACATAAATTGCGGATTTGGTGGAAAAAAGTTGGTTTATGAGTGAGGTTATGTTGCAATTTCTTAATTTTTTTGTATTGAAGTTTGAAATAATTGATAAAAAGTCGTATTTCCTAGATGATGGTGAATGAATAAATTGAAGTTGCCTTCGATTTTTTTGAAGACTTTAGAAATTTCCAATTTATTTTATTAAACTAATTTTTCTTAAAGGTTGTGTGTATGTATATATGTATAATATATTGAA
>NW_017537489.1:1466872-1479921 GCF_001853355.1 Bactrocera latifrons | reverse complement strand
TAAAAATTAAGATTAATTAAAAAATGTATAAAAAGCTGTAATGTATGCAAATATTTTACAAAAATTGGTTGTGCATAATATTTAAGTGTATAAAAAATTAAAATTTAATTTTAAATATACTAAATATAAATTTAAGTAAAAATTTAAATGTAAAAATGAATATTTCAATTTTCAACTTTAGCCGTAAAAAGTAATTTGCTGCTATTTGAAACATAAAATCGAATATACTACATTTGTGTGAAATTACAGCTATAAACATCTGACAATGCCACTTTTATTGCTATTTTGCTTCCTTTGTCATTTAATGACCAACTCAGGCGTTCTTCTAGTTCATTAAGGTCACAAGAAAGAGGCAATTAAAACAATATTAAATTTAAAATTGTTGAAGTGTGTGTTACGGTTTCTCAAGTACAAAAATTGTATATTAACAAAAGTTATATAAATGTGTAATTTAAGTATTTAACACTTAAGATGGTAAAAATTACATTTACACTAAAGTTGAAGTCAATTTTTAAAAATAAATAAAATTTATATTTTAATAAATATTTTGGAAATATTTTGGAAATATTTTGGAAATATTTATTTAGATTTGTAGGGAATATTTTATTTATTTTGAAAATAAGATTAATATTTCTTACAAATATGGATGTATGTATGTTCCTTATAAACATACATAACATATAAGAAAGGTCCAGCGAAGCGGCATAGCATGCATTTGCAAGAAGGTAGGTCATTCTGAACTATTCTCAAGTTAAATCAATTGAAAATCGTAACTTATGATTATAGTACGAGTAGGTCTTTTGAACTCATATTTGTCTGCAAATTACCTGGTCATTGCTTTTACCATATGATCAAATATGAACCGGACTGTCAAAAAACTCAAATCTTTATTTTCGCATTCAAATGTTTCAGGTATATATATTTTATTATATAATTTTTGCCTTGTCAAAGCCTTGAGAACTGGCTACTTTTTTGACCAGAAGTTTATTCATGAACGCCTCTTAAAAGGATCCAACAATTTTTGTTACTTATTTAAAATAATAAGTTCCTCCTACTCTCAACCATTACTTTGATATCGGATAACAAGAGCTGTTATATATGTATATATATAAGAATTGTTATTATAATTGCATTACGCTCTAATCTTCATTTTTAAAAGACAACGAATTTGGACGAAATTCTGTTATAGTAGATAAAACCGGTAAACGCCCTGGAACCGGAATTTTAAACTTTAAATAACTTATAGACATTTTGCGATAGTGACGTTAAGGTCTGTTTCTATTTATGTAAGTAAAAATGTTCTAGCACAGAACTGTTAGAACATCAGTCGCAAATTTTTCCTTCAGATTTGTTGAGCAAAATTATCGACAAACAACTAAAACATCAACGATCCATCAGTTCAGTAAAAGGGAAACTATTGCATTACTATATTCTAATGAGAGATCTCAAGCCTTTTCACTTTAACTGGGCTGTAGAGAAAAAGCGAGACCCTGTGATGATTAAAAATCTGCAAAGCATTTTTCCAAGGCACCAGTTTCCTCTGAGAACTCCCTAAACTCCCACCTCTCTCGCCTTCAAAAACTTATTATTGGTCTCTGAAATATGAAAAAACGTTCTGAAAGTGATTATGGGGGCAGTTCATTCCGATTTCTTAGTTTTTATTTTTTCATGAACATTTTGTAGTTTCTCACGTGCGACATATGAGTTTTTACAGGATCTAAGAGTAAAATTCTTCAAAAAAAATTAGGACCTTTGAGTTACACGAGACCTCCGATGGCGCAAAAAAGATACTCCAGTGTTTGTGATTCCGGTCTTCTACATCGATGAAACCTAAAAAACTATTCTGTACTGTAAGATATTGTTCGTAAACTGACCCACGGTCAAAAAAATCGAAAACTGACAAACAGTTGCGATTTTATTAAAACATATTGCTCACACAAAAATATGCAGAAAAATAGTGATAGTGATCGAAACTTTTGATCTTCGAGCAATCTTCTTTTTTACCCGCGTAGACACCGTTTACACGATTTTGACCGAGTTAACAACAGCGCGCCAGTCGTGTCTTATTTTCGCTATTTGGCGCCAATTCGAGATACCAAGTAAAGCCTGATCTCTCCAACGGAGCGGTGGTATCCCTCTTCCTTGGCTTCCACAGGCGAGTACTATAACGAAAATCTTGAAAGTTGGAGTGTTCTCTTCCTCTTCCGAACGGCAATATCATAGGCGTACGCCGATCTTCTTATAGAAGATTATACCTTCGCTATTCAGCTCTGCAGCTCGTATTATTTTCCCCAGCAACAGATTGAAAAAGTCATATGATAGGGAGTCTGAAACTCACTATAGAACGGCTCGGAGTGGTCTTGCTCGATCCTGACGAAGCTTTTGGTGTTGCTCAACGTCAGCTTGCAATTAGTTTCGCTGGGATATCAAGTTCAGACATAGCGTGACGTCGTGACTTTAAGATCGACGAAGAGGTGGTGTGTGTCGATCTTCCTTTCACAAGTCCTTCTGCTCGAGCAATAATTTAAAAAAATATTTAAATTGTATTTTCGAGAAATGCGAGTGTAATGAGAAATGCGAGACTATGAAATTCATAGAACTGAGAGGTTATATAGTACTTTAGATACCTGAAACTTAAAGAAAAAATTAAGATATCGATTTAAAATATTGATTTATTATTTTTAAAAGCATAGACTATCAAAATGTAATCATTGAATGGATTTCATTTTAATTTCGCACTTTGTGTGCGTTAAAATTTGTTTCCTGCTATCCCTCTATATCCTTTGAGAATAATTTTAAAAATATAAAATCTTTAAATTAAAGCTGACTTTAATGTACTTGAGTAATATTTAGACAAATCGTGTGCAAATCACTTTTATTTGCTACGCATTCATGGCCTTGGGTCCATAACCAGGTAAGGGCCATAATAATTTTTAGGAAGGGCCACACATTCGTGTGCAATTATGCGTTTATATATGATTGTTATTGCCATTGATATTGATATACTGCGGCCACCTTATGCGTTCACATATACAAACATATGTAATATAATAACATCCGCGATGTTCGCTTTTAGTACAGGCATTAAAATTTGTTATAACCAACGCCAGATGCGAATTTATTTCATTCGAATCGTATTGAAAATACAATAACAATGAATAATAAGGCAGCGTTAAAGTTAAAGCATGCGAAGGAGTAAGGCACATTTACATGAGCTGCAGGCACATATAACCTGCATATACATACATATATACATACATGTATGCTTCTTGTGACGTTTGAAGGTGGTTTGGCGTCTGGCGTCTTGCTATTTATGACTTCCGTCTAATGGAGTGCGACCGTTCGCGATGTCAGCGGCTGCCGCTTGGCTGGTTGATTGTACACTTTGATTTTTATTTATGCGTTGGTTATTTTTTTTATGACTCCTGCGCCCCAAGCGGAAATGGCAATGGCAACTTGTTGACCCAATATCACTGACCTTCCAATGACATTCCGATATGGTAGCCATTTATGGCAATCATTTTAGCGCATGCTTTATTTAACGGCTTTAGATTTGTTTTTTATTGCAGGCGCACAAACAACAACACATACACAAGGCATACAATTCTGGTAGCATAATTCAATTCGACTTACGAAGTTAGAGGATTGCGAGAAAATAGCATTAGGGTGGTTTCATTTCATTCCTACAAAAGCTAGGTTGTTATTGTAGCGGTAAAAATCATTGCTCAAATAATTTTCAGAAAGGCTGCCAAATTGCTAGTACTTTAATAGGAAAAAATCAGTGTCTGCTCTGGTTACTTAGAGTGGACTGTCGTAGGAACGGCTTAGACAAGTTATAGTGTAAGTTGTTGTCTCTATATTCTGAAAATTCTAAAAAAAAGCTCATTTTAGAGCTTTTATGCATTGGCAAGTCCAAAAAATGCGTGTTTTTTTTTTTGTTTTTGTATATTTTTCGAAGAGGCATTTTATTTAGTATCGGGTGTTCCAAGTAGAGGTGCTTTTTTCAATAAACTTTTTTGAACAACTTTTTTTGAATGCCTTGGCACATTTTCCTCGAGATCTTAAATAGAAAGCTTACAAAATACAGCTTGTGCAAGAGCTGAAGCCGCTGGACCTTCCTAAGCGACATCGCTTTTCTCTATTGGCTCTTTAAAAGTTCCAAGAAGATCCGACGTTTTCGAGCTAAATTTAATTCAGCAATGAGACCCTTATCTGCTTGAATGGGTATGTAACAAGCAAAATCGAAAATTCGACTCAACGGATAGACCACCTGAGACGTAGACGCGGCCAACATTTGAAAGAGATAACCTTCAAAAAAAAATTTTAAGAATTTTCTTTAATGACAAAATAATTTATTTTCGAATAAATTTAAAGTTTCAGTATTTTTTCTTTAAAAAAAATTAGAGAACCTCAAATTGGATCACCCAGTATAAATATATAAAAATTAATGTACATTTACAGAATTTACTGTATTTATCGGGGATTCGTTTTGAAATGTTTCGGATCCTTTGATACCATAGCCAATCTTTAAGAGAGTCTCGGCCGTGAGGTTCTGAAGGCGATGAAGATTTGTCTGTTTAAAATTATTTTCAATACATAAAGCAAACAAATTTATTATTACTATAGATCAATACAGGTAAAAATCGAAAAACCAGTCAAAATTTTAATATTTGACAAAATGGCGGCTTTTTCATTTTGTGAAAAAATTTACACTTCAGTATGAAATTCGAAATTATTATCATAAATCACATTATTTCGATTATTATCTGACAAATATATCTGAGAAAGTCCAGTTTCGGAGAAAGTTTCCTAACCAACACTAAAACCAGCGTTTAGGGGCCAAATACACTAACTTAAAATATTCTAAAATTGCCAGTAAACTTCAAATTTACGATAATATTCTCAATTATAAACGTCATAGATATGTGTATGCAAAACAAAAAATCGATTTGTTCAACTTCACAAGCGGATATAATCTCTTTAGCTTACAATCTCAGCTGAAAAGGATTTTTTAAATCTAAATTTCTCAAATGGCAAATATTAAAATAAAAACTGATATTTTCTTATTATATAATAATTAATTACATTTTTCTTTCTATACTATTTTAGTTGTTGTTTTTTTAATTATTAGCCAATTCCAAATAAGAGCTCAAACTCAGCAGTAAAGAATTTTTTAAGCCAAATTTAGAGCAAAGTTCTTCAATTCCAAAATTAAATTTTGAATTGCTCTAAATTTTTGAAAATTTTAAACATTTTAAATTAAAAAAAAAAAACAAATTATCTGCCCTAATGTACCTAATGTATACCCGCACAATACATACAATTAACCGCTGGGAATGAAACACATTTCCTGTTTCAGGCAAGCAGGAAACCTTTTTGCCTTAGAAAACGTAATGGAAATTTAACTATCGATAAGTTTCCTGTTTACCTTATTTGTGATTTTCGATATTAAAAAAAAAAATCTACCATTTTTTGTGCCTTAAGTATATTAAATTATGTATGCATGTACTGAAACATATGCTATACATCAAATTTGTATCAAATATTTACGCTGAATTATCGTATGTATGCAATTCCTAGGTGGGTACTTCCAACATATATTTTCCTTCACATACTTACATGGTTGTATGTACATACTCCTCTGCACATAAATATTTTTTAATGGATATACAATCGTTTAATTTTAATTATTGAATTCGATATTAAAGGATACGAGTATGTAATGAAATCACGCAATTCAATTTCCTTTGTTGTTATGTCAATAAAACTGCTTTGATAGCCACGCGCGGGATATACTGGTCGAAGGAGTTGTAGTTACAAATTTACGGTTTTAATCGGCATTCATGGGAAAACTTAAGGTAAGAGTACGTCAGTTTAACCAGCAGAAGAGGAAATAAATTGAAAAAAATTCTTTTAAAAAAATTTGGTTCATCCTAACCTTGTATTCCAGTGCAGAAACGCTTTAAAAATGGTAAAAAAAATTAAAATAAGAAAAAACAGAATTAAAATTAAAAATTGAAATGGGTTAGATCTCCGAAAACACAGCCCTTTCCGGGATAAAATATGGGTCAGTTCCGGTGCCGTAGGACCGGCTGTTGTGCAAATAGTTTCATGTTCTATCTTATTAAAATTTTTAAATTTTACTAAATACTATTATTTAGAATACTAACCACTACTAACCACTTGCACTTTCCTCTATGTAGTAGTCGGAAAGAACGCATTTCCCAAATAATTTGGAGGTACGCTATCGAATTATAGATATAAATCTCATTTCATAATGGCCATGTAGACCCAACTGCCAAAGGAAGCTGGAGCGTCCTCTAACTTGCACAGTTTACACTTCTGAAATTGAATACCAGTTCTATTACTACCGTACTTTAAACAACTAATCATTTAACACGTTTTGGAATTTGTCTATTATTTTCTAGCTAAGTTCACTCACATCCTTATTTATGGTGTTTTGTATCTATTTGTAACTTTTTAGGTAATGCACACACTAACTCTAGCACTGCAGCCTTAAACTCCCAAGACTTGGTGTAAATTCACTTATTTTACTGCGGCGTGCAGTTCGGCACATTTTGCAACAAACACATTAAAACAAAGCGTTCAATTACAAAATTAGCACTTTAAATATTATTGAACCGATATACATATACTTGTGATTATAAACTACATTGGAAATGTATTTATTTTATCTCGTGCTCACTACAGCCTCTTTGCGAGCGGCGTCCTGTAACAGCTGTGTGTCTACCTCGTCACCTGGCAGTTGTACGTACCGCACAACGGAGCCGCGTATGAAGCAATTTTTCACAGATAACATGTGCGGGTATTTATCCGGATCCGTCACATTAATATCGGTCAATTTGATATTCAAATATTGGTCCACCGAATGCAATGTGCCGCATATGCTAGATAGAGAATATAATTAACAAATTGCCGGCAAAATGTGTGCAGCAAATATGTGCATACCTCAAGTCATTTTTAAGCTCGACCACAACGTCCTTGCCCACAAGGGATTTGAAGAAAGAGTAGAAAAGCTAATTGGGAATAGAATATAATGCATATTAATTTATTTAAATATTAATGTTACATTTATTATGTCAAGAAATATTTACCATTTCACAAATTTATTTAGACGCTTCCGATTAATTTTGACAACTTCAATGTAACAGCTGATTGCGTGGCCACATGGAAAATCTATGCTTCTAATTGGGATTTGTCGATCTGGCCATATGGAGAAATAATAATTTTCGTACAACAGCTGATTTAGGTTTTTAGGGAAGTTCTACACCTCAGCGTTGTATTTCAGCGACATCTGCATGTGAATGCTTTTGTTTGTAGATTGACTGAATTTAAAATGCGGATAATGTTAATAAAGAGAGAAGGCGGAAGGAACAGAGAATGTTAATGTTAATGAGTAGCACAAATGTTAGCTGTACTAAAATATTGTTAATATGAGGGATGCATGCGCTTTTTCGATGTTCTCTCATATGAAAACTACGAATTAGTACTCAAAAAGATTCAATTTAACATTTTCGCCGTCTCTATTTATTAACATTATCTGATACAAGTTACAAGTTCTCTGTTCAAAGTTCATTAGTTGGAAGAAAAGTTTAGCTCGTTGCAAAGCTTATAATGAAATATTACTTATACAGGGTCTCACAATAGCCGTATTTGGTGTAATACTTGAGTAATGTAATTATTTTAAAATTTTCTTTAAATATTCTGACTTGATCCTAATATACCCATAATCCGACGCGGAATAAGTTTCGCATGACCCTGACAGCCGAGTATACACTGCCCTAAGTCGAGATCTAATGATCTGAAGAATATAATAAAAGTTATACGCATCGACTACTACTAAGACTTACCGATCTAAACGTGGTTAGATCTCCGAAATAAAATCCGGCTCAAATCCGGTAAAGTAAAATCGACTGTTGTGGTTAGGTTAGGTTAGGAGTTTACTCCTACTTATCCAATGTATGTTCAGCATGCAATGAGTCCCGGCATGACACTGGCCACCTCCTTGCATGGCCTACTAACCATACTCTCTTTGCTCCGATCCCGTCGAAAAAGCACGTTTCCTGGTCCTACCATTGGATAACGTCGCTGACAACTTATCTAATCCTTAGACAGCTCTTTCTTTTGCAATTTGATTAATCTAGAGATGAGTTAAACCAAGTTAGGTTAACTTTCTCTAAGTCAGATAAAAAAAAGCAATTGATTTAGTACTGAACGAGGCAGGGAATAAATACAAGCATTCATCAGATAAATAGTATGTGAACTCCCTCACTCTACGCAGTCTCAACCACTTCCCAAAAAACTGATATCGAGACCGTTTTCTATGAATGGCTAAGGTACCATAATAGGCATCTAGTGAGACGAGCGGACTCTTGGGTTGTTCAACGTATTGATTCTGTAAAATACTAAAGGTGATAAAAAGACATGGAGTTTTGGCTCATATTTTGAACCGACAAGTGAGAGGAAAGTAAGTCCACATACGTATAGCCCCGCTCCGCAAGTAAGGTTATCGTATTACAGAGCCCACAGATACCCATAAGCTGCGTTCCCTAAGATATCTAAGGCCTTAAGTATCGTTAACATTTTTTTGGGAAGTTAGGAAGCATAGGTTATATCTTGTTGACTTCAGTATATTATGTTTTCAAGTGTTTGAGTTCTCTAAATTTTTGGTGGCTTCTTTTCAGCGTTTGTAGAACAAGCCAGCATTGAAGACCCTAGACTAGCATATGTACTCATATTTTACTATATAATCGTACTATATATAGTACTGAGATTTCTCCAGTGACAGGCTTTTGGATAACTAATGAAACTCGAAGAATCGTAGCTCTTTATTCTGGTGTGTACAGTAAAGATAACTCCCTATTGGGGATGGCGCTAGCTACTTACATATATATATATACTTATATAAGAGTATGAAGGCGAATTACACATTTATGGTTTTCTAAATAATAATATTTCATTGATTTAGAGTTACCCTTAGCAGCAAAACGGAATATGGTACCTCTACACTCCACCTTTTACTTAGGGACTAAGTGGTTCCCACATGAAACTATCCATGCTCATCGGCTTTTTCTCGAGTTCACCAAGGACCCCAGCAAGTTTGTAGCTATCACTGCTGCTTCTGCTCCCACTGCTGATGCTGACGCTGTTGCCGCAAACAAGGAAGAAGCCAAAAAGGAGGAGTTGAAGTCCGAGGAAAAACAAGATATGGGTTTCGACCTCTTCGACTAAACAGCTAAACACAAAAGTTGGTTCAGGAGTACCAAAAGGAATGGTCAAACCAACTATCAGTTTGTACCAAAAAAACACCGGGAAAGAACTGTCCGAGCAGATTTGGATCAGAATCCCTAGTTACGGTAGAAACCATACCAAAAAGAGGCTGTTCTGAAAGCAAAAGAGAGCAGATTGATGCAGCCCTGGAAGGTTATATAGTATGATTCGAACAATGTATAACCTCTTCGGGACAAATTCCACCAACTTGTGACAATATACATACACTGGTCAATGTAGACTGAAGAAGAACGCATTCAAATTATCCCTTCTATGACATTGAGCCGGAACCTACGGTACGCCTATTTCTAGTCGTTCTTCCTTTTCGCTGTTTGACGCCAATTGGAGATTCCAAGTATAGCTAAGACCTTCCCTTCCTGGTCTTTCCAACGGAGTGTATGTTTCTACCATGCGGTATTGTGTCGAATACCCTCAGAGCTGGATTGATTTCATCCTTTTGGACGACATGACTTAAACGGCGTAGCTGCTGTCTCTTAAGCTTGAAGCGGGCTCTGCAACTCGAATTATTTTCTCCAGCAGCATATTGAAAATATTGGTATTCGCCTATTGCTGATATAGAAAATTTTAAAGCAGCGCTTGAAAATCATCTATGGCATCAAGATGATAGAAAATATCAACGTTTCTTATTAATCGACTAAACATATTTTGTTTAAAGTTTTGACGCGTATCAATGCCATACCAAAAGTCCCAGTCCGGGTCAAATTTGATCAGATAGTATATAATTTTGATGGTTCTCTTGCAGTTCAGCGATCACTCTGGCACCCTCTAGACCTTCTTACGACAATCATAATTTATATTCGCGCGCTTCGAAAAGCAGATCTAGTTATACTGCTTTGTAATAACTTTTTAAATTTATTTTATTTTAATTTATTATTATATTTTTTGTTTTATTTATTTAAAACTAACAATAATAAGATCTGTTTTAGATAAAATTTAAATTTTAAATCACAAATGTTGTTACTACAGGTGTATGCAACATGCCAGAATCTGCCTAATTATTTTGGTTTGTTGGGTATTAACTTAAACATACCGTTGTATGTATGTATGTGTGTATGTATGTATATAGTACATATAAATAATTAATTGCCGCATAGTTTTTCATTAAGTTTTTGTTATTGTTTTTGTGTTGTTGGTTTTTTTTTTTGCCCCTGGGACGTACAACAAAGTCCGCTCAACTCACATATACATATGCATGTACATGGTGCCTGCTGCGCCCACAACAAGTCCCCACCCAACTTGACATGTAGCTTAATACTAATAAATTCGTATCCTCTATTCCATAACGGTCAATTTGGTTTATTGCTCTACATTAAAGTAAGAATTCTGCATCAAGTACAGCTTGTCAATCGGATTGACGAGACTCGTGCTGAGATTGGCGATGATGTCGTGTGGATTGGAATGTTGATTACCCGAGGAGCCGGTGGACTGCAGCTCCAGATTGTTGAGTGACAACGAATCAGTGTCATCGTCCAGTTGATCGAAATTGCTGCCATCCAAGGACAAATCGGAGCTACAAAAACTATCATTGGAATTATGCGGGTAATCTGCAGGCATAGAAAAAAAAAACACAATGAAAATAAATATTGGGCATGATTACAAATGGAAAATTTCACACAACACACCATCGGGCGAGAAGGGCAGATTCGGATTTAGCGGTTGACTGCCGAAACCGCTGTCGCCTAAGCTCAAATAAGCGCCATCGACACCAGCTATGCCACATTCCTGCTTTATATCCTTGTCGTCCTTACCCATATCCTTCTCATCGCCGCTGCGCGAGCTCACCGCACCGCCATTGCCACCGCCATTTTTCGCCTTACGTTGTATTTTCTTCATTTTGGCGCGTTGATTCTGAAACCACACCTGCACTACGCGCACCGACAGTCCGGTGTCCTTTGCGAGCGCCTCGCGCACCTTGCGGCACGGCTTGGGCGATTGATCGAAGGACGCTTTGAATTGTTTCCGCTGCTGTGATGTCAATATGGTGCGTGGTCGCTTTGGGCCGCGTCGTCCATCACGCGGACGCATCAAATCATCATCATCCAGTCCGACGAAACCGCAATGCTGTGCTGTCGCCAAGTAGAGCTCTTTCTCGAGATCGTGTCGACAGCAGAAGAGCTGGCCGTCACGCAGCAGGAATTGCTCACCTTTCTGCAGTGGCAGTCGGCAGATGTAGCAGATGAAACAAGGCAGGTGGTAAATAAAAGCGGGTATCGGTCGCATGACCATCTCATGTGGCAGAATCGGATGACAACAGAAGGTGCATTTGATGCTGAATAATCTAAAAAACAAAAAAAAAACAATTTTGTTTATTTTTTGATTAATTTCGTCCATTTTTGGTTTCTGTTTTGGCGTTTCTCAGAATTTTACCTACCGTTCGTAATCGTGTTTACAATAAAGCTTTGAATTGCGCACGTAGCAGGTATTGAACAACTGTATTCCACAATAACAACAAGATAGACAGTGTTCGTGCCAGTTCGATTCGCCGACATTCATGAGATAACGATCGTGTATCTTTTGTCCGCAACCTTCGCATATTTCGTAATTCTTCTCGCACTTCACCTGTCCAACTTCTGCAAATAAAGAAGACATATATGGTTGTTATTTTGTGTTTATATTGAAAAGCTACAAGAAAGTAAGAAAATATTTGAGGTTAGTTCATGGATTAAAGCAACTATAGCAACAACACCCGCCCAAAACTAGTGTGAAACTTACTGCCTCCGAACTTTTTACTTTTTTCCTAAAGCAGCGTTTGTGTCTGGTGTCTTCCAACAGTACTGCATACAAAGACAAGTTTTATTACTATTTCACTGTCTAAGTCCCCCCCCCTTTCAAAGGAACAGAGACAAAAGATACAACAAAACAGCTTTGTCTAAATTAAACAGCAACTTCTATATTATTTCCAGATTTTTGGTCATCAAGTAATCTAACAAATCTGGGCCGTTCTTCTAAATCTTCCGCAAAACCTTTCCCTCGAACACTCCTATGGCTAACTCATCAGATGATGTCATTGTCCATACCTCCGAACCAATGATGAAGTACATGTACGTACGTGTAGAGTTTGGTCTTTGTTCGTCGATAGCATCCAATACTGATTGTATATCCTATATACGAACTTGACTACCGTAAATTAGATTTTGGTAAACAAAGTAACCTTTAATCCTTTCTATCTCTGAATAAGCGATAAAGCGATATCAAATAGATAATATAATTATATAGACATATGTATATATTTGAGTATATTTATTTGCTAACTCATTTATTGATTGAGATAATACTATTGAATTTCACAAATTGTTTATGCAGCACCCTAAACGAATACGAAGAATTTTATCAATGGAAAATGCATAAAAAGAGCATATAAACAAATAGAATAAATATATAAATATATACTATATACTATATATGACATACATATTTATACAAAATTAGAATGCATATTGCACTTGATTATCTATAAATACATAAGTTCTGGACGGCGCAGGTTTGTAGCTAAAGTGGCTAAATTGCATGTGCCTATATAAACGGTGATCCATTTCGAGGTTTCCATTTTTAAAGAAAAAAAAAAAACACGTAGAAACTTCAAATTTAATAGAGAATGTTTATTATGATTCGAGAGAATAGTCTTTAACATTTTTTATTTTTTTTTTTGTTTTTTTTTTTTTTTTTTTTTTTTTTTTTTTTTTTTTTTTTTTTTTTTCTTTCTAATGGGTGATCATTTTGCGAAGTATTTTTCTCAT
>NW_017537489.1:1453289-1466790 GCF_001853355.1 Bactrocera latifrons | reverse complement strand
AATAGTCTTTAACATTTTTTATTTTTTTTTTTTTTTTTTTTTTTTTTTTTTTTTTTTTGAATTTTATCTCTTTCAAATGGGTGATCATTTTGCGAAGTATTTTTCTCATATCTAGGTATTGCAGTTAGGAAGGAATATGCCGGGACTTAATATAATATTTAAATACTTGTTATTTCATTCACATATTTTTTATTTCATATATTTTAGTTTTTGTTCTAACCTTTCTATATTAGTTATCTCTTTAGCACTCCCACCGCTCTAAATCAAAAGATTTACACGGGAACAAATTACTAGATTACTTTTAAAATTTTCTAGAACAAATTTTGAGCTAAACGAACCATTACGCCGCATATGTCATGATTTCAATTCTCATTCCAGCACATTTGATCTAGCAGACTCACCCTTTACCATTAAAAAAATGATTTTATCTACTATTAATAAGTAACATTTAAGAATTATTAGCTTAAATTTTAGTTCTTTATTTTGGCTGTTGAAATTTTTGTTTCTGCAGCTGAGCAGCTTAAGATCGCAACGCTTAAAACTCTCTTGCCTTTTATGACCCGGCTATCACCGCTCGTTCGCGGATTACGCCCCTCGCGTCGGTTGGGCGGGAGGAGGGTAATCGTTGGATATTATTATTATTATTTATATATTTCAATCAGAAAAAATCCATCCCAGATCCGAGAAAGGGAAAATTGAAGAATTTCTTGATTATTAGAATAGAGTAGAGTATAGAACCATCTTCGATATGAACTCTTTTTTTTTTTTTTGTTTTTTCTTTTGTTGAGGGATTGGTTTTTAGTCAGGAAATCTGAGGCTGGAGTAAGGAAGCGTACTGTCGGCTTCTTCCCACCTACAACACCTTCGCCGTTAAACGAGTAGAGAAGGTGCCGCTAGAGTTGGATTTGGCGACTCTATGATCCAAATGATCTGGTATAAAGTCAAAGTATGTGAGGATTTCCGAGGGTTCGGACACGTATTCTTCTTGGGAGCCGATTACACCAAGTTAAAAAATACCGGGGAATATTTTCTAATATAGATATGATCATATATATATATAGCATGTGTATGCATATGCAAAAAAATAAATTAGATTTTTGTAAACTCAAGTGAATAATCACACAATATACCCTGACTTTTACGCATACATATGTATAACTATGTGTATCTGTGTGCCGTTATCCATTCGAGCGCTTCGGGTTCTTTGTGGCGTGTCAAATATTGAAAATTGTATCCAATATCTGCCACAGAGCGCCTATTTAGAGACACATTAGCTGTTTGATAACAGGTTATCAGCGATATTCGAACAAATAATAAAGGCATAAAAAACGTACAAAACAAACAAAAAGCAGAACAAAAACAAAGGGAAACAAAATAAATACTGTCGATTGACAGCATGACAGTTAGGCACTCGAATTATGATAAATTGCTTATCTATCCATGATTTGACTGACTAAGGACAAGCGATGGTGCAATGAATATGATTTCGAAACAGTCAATACAAATATGTTACAAACATGCTAATATCCTTACACAAATATGTAAATGTATATACATGTGTGTGGGTTTGGTTGGTTGCAAGTTGACTGCTGTTTAATAAATGACACTGCTATTTCACGTTCTAAAAATGCAAACCTGTTTATTACGAAGTGTCAAAAAGCTGGCTTATCGAATTTATTGGGTTAAATTGAACCTACATACTTTTATATACGACGTTAAAATGTTCAAAAGGGTAAAGTACTTTTCAAAATATAATATATTAAATATATTAAATATAAGAAATTTTTAATTGAAAAAAAACCTCCATTGAGGTGGAATTTTGAAAAAATTGTCTGCTCTACAATCGACACCTTTTCAATTTAGCCCGAAAATCTGGCCTTGCAGCTGAACTCTATTTGCCCACAAGTTAAATTTTTTTGACCATGTGCGAGTGTAATTTGCAATAATTTAAACATTGGTTTAAGGACACGCAGAGGTAATAACAGATCTTTGAATCTTGTATACGAATTTTCGTGAGGTATCTATGGGCCTACTGTCTAGTTGAACTAGATGATTTCGAATCATCTGCAATAAGAAATTGTTGACGTAACCAATCAGTTATTTATTTCTTTTCAATGAACCATATATTCTGGTATATATTCAATCCAATCTGATTGTTTATTTTATTTTTTTTTTTTGTTTTAATCGGAAAATTATACCACTAAATAACGAGTAAGAGAAGTTATATCTTGGGAGGAAAATCTCAATATATTGGGTAGTTAAAAAAGCCTTCGTATTCCTCACTCTGGTTAACTTATTGTTGAATAAGTCAATGAAATTATAGAAAAGATGGACCAGGACCATGACATCGATAAGGAACTTAACATTCATCATCAAACCGTTTTGAACCATTTAAACAAGAGTGGCTACCAAAAGAAGCTCTCTGTTTGATGTACAAGCGTGGTGAAGCTCAGCAAATGGTCGCCAGACTGTGTGTTTGGTGGGATTGGAAGGGAATTATCCGATACGGAAAGGAATTATTGTAATGAGATTGAAGCAAGCAATCGAAAGAAATGGCTAGAACTGATCAACAGAAAGGGCTTCGTCTTCCATCAGAACAACGCTAGACCGCACAAACATATGTTTCATGAGTCGCAAAAACTGGGCGAGCTTGGCTGGAAAGTACTTTGCTGACCTTGCACCATTGAACTACCATTTGTTTTGGTCAATGCAAAATTTCCTTAATGTTATAAAGTTGGCTTCAAGAAAAGCCTGTGAAAATTACTTGTCGCAGTTTTTCTCCGAAAAACCAGAAAAGTTTTACACTGATAGAGGTCGACCAAAATGGTACATATTTGGTTCACTAAAGTTCATTATAAATAAAAAAAAAAAAATAAGTTGAAGTTTGATTAGAAATACGAATATTTAGAATATCTTTCGAATATG
The DNA here is from genome assembly GCF_001853355.1 of Bactrocera latifrons. Lineage (NCBI taxonomy): Eukaryota > Metazoa > Arthropoda > Insecta > Diptera > Tephritidae > Bactrocera > Bactrocera latifrons. The sequence goes on along the minus strand of NW_017537489.1, from coordinate 1,463,865 downwards.
ACTCCAGACAAACGAATCAACAATGGAAATGATAACAGACCGTCAGCTTCAATATTTAGATTATCTAAGTTATGTATCCGTTATATACCCGTCACGTTTACCAAAACTGGACGTTTTTCTCGCATCGTTGCTTCCAGAGTAGGTCCGAAAATTTTCTCCGAAGCGTCTATACCGATCGACATGAAATCTACATACGATCTCCTTGGAATATATTTGTCAGGTAATAATCGAAAAAAAAAACTTTTCATAAGAACTTTTTGTGAGCCACTCTATACGTAAATCTCGGAAATCTGTCATTTGTGAAAAAACAAAATTTTCACTAATCCCTCGAATGCTACATGCATTCATCTATGTATTGTACCAATAATATTTTTTTGGCAGTTTGAAATAATTTTGACCACCACTAGACACCGTTTTCGGAGGTAAAGTTGTTGTTGTTGTTATATCGGCAGAATCCTGCCGAATTTACAGCACTTGGCAAGGTCCGTTTCGATTATGTAAACTAGACTGTCGTGGGAGGTCGACTACGGAATCAAAGAGATCCACAACTTCTCTGAAGAAATCACCGATTACTAAAGTACATTCAATTTCGTAAATTAACATATTCTTAATTTAAAATGCCTCGTCAACAAAAATTCACAAAAAATTATGTTTTTTTTTCTGACTTTCAGTGTTTTTCTGAACTTAGCACTTCACTAACTTCAGTACAGCAGCCAAAAAAAGGAACTGGAAGTAAATTTCAGTTGCATCTCTTGAAATTCCAAAGAGCCTTGACTTGTTAAACTCAAATCTATTGACGGCAGTTTTCTTTCAAAGAAGGTTAGAGGAGCCTTTGGTAATCATCTTACTTTTGCTTACTCAAAAACGCATTGAGAGAGTAACAGTTTTTATTCTAGCAGAGCGGCCCTCTAATTTCGCGAGTCTCATACACCCGAAAAGCAGGAAACGCTATTAAAAATTTAAGTTTCATTTTTCTATAAATTTAAAGCACTCTAATTTTCCAGTTTCAAATACTATAAATTTCCACTCAACATCATTTCAAGTCTTCAAGAGCAACTTCCTTTGAGCTCACTCTAAAATTACAGCGAAAATTCCTTGAGCCGCATTTAGTTCGGGACATCAATGGTTGGGGCGAACAAAACATTTCATCCAACGGTATCCTAACCGTTGGAAGGTGAAGTCGAACGCCCACAACGCAGAGTTGCATTTGGCGACGGCTTGTCGCTCGCATGCACACATGTCAACAGGAATATTTGTGGTCGAGCACAGCGCTGCGACATACCATTAAGCCCAAGTGCAGTGAAAGCAGCTTAAAACACACATATGTACATATACACATACATTTATACATGATACACACTCATACATATATTTGGAAATGTGCAAAGCTCACATATATTCTAATAATATGCATTTAAATGAGCGCTTGTACAATATTTACTAGTTTAGACAAGCATTACGACACACACACACACACACATACACAATTATCTGCGATTTAGTAGTATTTAGTAAACTTGAGGCGTTTCTCGACATTCTGACATTGTTTGCGAATTTTGCAAAATTCTAGGAGTTTATGCGCATGAAATTTAGTAAGAAAAATGTGGGTTTATTTCAAAAATTCGAAGTGGCATCTGTTATCAACCCAAGAATGAGTGGATCTACAGGATGTTTGTTTGTATGTACAAATACATGTGTGTGTGTGAAGAATTGCTGTGCTTGAAATGCACGAAATGGCGCTTCATGTTGGCTTAAGCAGGTATTTATGTGTATGTATTTGTAAGTGTGCGTGTGTGTGTGTGTGCTGATGGACGCATGCAAATTTTTAGTGGCCATCCAATCGCTGCGTTATATAATTGGTGTGTGCGCTTTTCAGGTTCATTGCCGGCATAATTTCGTGGTCAACTTACGTGCATCGCATACCGAACGAGGCAAGCGGCGGGCATTGCACCTACACCGCCACACACACAAATACACACGCAAGCATGCTTATAAAAAGCACAAATTGTGTAGCATACGCGTAGGTGCGTGGGCTGCTGGATCTGCTTGTAGTTGAGTTTGCATGCGTGCGTGTGTTTGCTTTAGGGTTTCGCCTTCAAATAGTTGCCTATAACTTGTTGTGCGTGCGTATTTGTTGCTGTGCCTTTATTTTGCTTGCAATAAATAAATAAAATTGTAAATACATAACGTTTTTTTTTTTTTTTGGCTGAAGCTGTTTGACTTGTGGACCAGGTTAGAAGAAAATTGGCGCCAGTGGGCGTTTAAAGATACTTGCTTATATAAATATATTCATTTTATGTCTGAATTTCAAAGCTAAAAAGTAAGCAACAATTTTAGAGTCTTATTTAAGTGATTAATGCAGAAGAATTCACTATTTTTCACACACTTTTAATTAGCAAGGAATGCAGTTTAGTCGTTAAGAAATTCACTTCGAATCACAATTCAATGGATTTGTATAAAATATCAAGATTTTGCATATTTATCAACTGTGGAGTATATCTAAGCAGGTTTATAACTGAAGAAGATTTTTAAAGAAAAGTCAATACCATAAAAAACAACAACAAAAAGTAAACAACACAAGAAAAAAGTTAACAAAACTGTAAAAAGATATAGCGATATGTTAAAAATTCTAAAAAAAATTCGATTTAAAATTGAAAAAAATTTATTATGCAATACAAAAAAAGAAACAAATTCACAATAAGAAAAAATACAAAAATAGCAGATATCTATATATATAATAGAAAGTTGTTTTAGTTACACCATTTATAACTCAAAAACTGCTACACCGATTTGGCTAAAAATTGGTAGGGAGGTAGCTTCGAACCAGGGGAAGGACATAGTATACTTTTTATCTCTTTATGTTAAAATTTAATACAACTCATAAATACAAAAATTATATTTCAAATCAAAAACAAGAAAAAAAAAATCCACTAGAATGGCTGTCGATTGGACTTCAGTGGGAAATGATGAAGCTACGTTTCTACTGGCACACACCGACGCAAGAAATCTGTGAATCAGTTATTTTTATACTCTCGCAACAAAGTTGCTAAAGAGAGTATTATAGTTTTGTTCACATAACGGTTGTTTGTAAGTCCTAACACTAAAAGAGTCAGATATAGGGTTATATATATCAAAGTGATCAAGGTGACGAGTAGAGTTGAAATCCGGATGTCTGTCTGTCCGTCCGTCCGTCTGTCCGTCTGTCCGTGCAAGCTGTAACTTGAGTAAAAATTGAGATATCATGATGAAACTTGGTACTCGTATTTCTTGGCTCCATAAGAAGGTTAAGTTCGAAGATGGGCATAATCGGCCCACTGCCACGCCCACAAAATGCCGGGAACCGAAAACCTATGTCATAACTAAGCCATAAATAAAGATATTAAAATGAAATTTGGCACAAAGGATAGCACTAGGGAGGGGCATATTTTTCGGAAAAGTGGGCGTGGCCCCGCCCCTACTAACTTTTTTGTACATAGCTCGAAAACTACTAAAGCTATGTCAACCAAACTGTATAGAGTCGTTTCTTTGAGGCATTTCCATATACAATTCAAAATTTGAAGAAATCGCATAATAACCACGTCCACCTCCCATACAAAGGTTATGTTGAAAATCACTAAAAGTGCGTTAACCGATTAACAAAAAACGTCAGAAACACTAAATTTTACGGAAGAAATGGCAGAATAAATCTGCATCCAGGCTTTTTTAAAAATTGAAAATGGACGTGGCGTCGCCCACTTATGGACCAAAAACCATATCTCAAGAACTACTCGACCGATTTCAATAAACTTCGGTATATAATATTTTCTTAACACCCTGATGACATGTACCAAATATGGATGGAAGCGGTTCACAACCACGCCTGAAATCTCGATTATCACTTTATCATGCGAGAGTAGAAAATGTTCGGTGACACCCGAACTTAGCCCTTCCTTACTTGTTTTTTTTTTTTTTTTTTTTTTTTTTGCACTGAGCTTTCGCCACTTTAGAGCATCGTTGTCCTCGGTGCTCACTTCGCCTGTTTCTAGCTTAGCAAATATCTTTTTAACGGTGGATTTCCCTAAGCCCAAATTCAACGGTATTTTCACCCTAAAAGCAATGCTTTATGATCAATTTTTTTTTGTAAATTAACACAAGTTGCTACACAAAAATGCTATATCCCATTAACTAATAGCTCTAATCCAACTAATAGATCATATATAGATGGTAGTAGTAGTATTATCTATGTAACAGCCACAGTGAAGCGTGGATGGGTCCTCTAATATGAAATAAAAAAGCCGTTTTGAATCATTTAGTGGAGTCTTATTTTGTTTTTTAATGAAATTAAAAATTAAAAGTAAGGAAGGGTTAAGTTCGGGTACAACCGAACATTTATTACTCTAGCAATTTGCAAGAATCAAAGCTAGGGAAATACTTTAAGGTGTAAAACCAATCATTTAGAGTAAAGTCAGCAGGATGTTCGAAAATTCTGATATTAGTTATATGGAGGCTAGAACAAGTTTTCACTCAAATTTATCAATTTTAGATGCAAAGATACACTGTAAAACATTTGGGAGTAATTCACATAATCTTTATATTAGGTATTTGCCATTCCATTATAAGAGAAGTTATATACAAAGTCAACTATAGGTACCGGGGACTGAATATTCGGTACCTAGTTATTTAGACAGTTTTCATTGGATTTAAACAACTTTTGGTCATAATATGGCACACACTACAGACATTATTCGTGTAAAGTTTTATCCCGTTATATTAATTGCTTCTTGATTTTTGTGTTGGAAACTGAACGAATGAAGTGAAATTTAAAATTGTGCTATATGAGAAGTAGGCGTGGTTGTTAAAGTTATATATTAAAGTATATTAAGTTTTTGATTTATCGCTTTTAGTAGTTTCTAACAGTACCGTTATATGGGGAGTATATGTTTACATGTTTTCGGTTAATGGTGATTTCCTGGCGTGGCGATTACGCCCATCTATGAACTCGAATTTTTTCTTGTACTAAGGAACCCACATACTAAGTTTCGTCAAGATATCTCAAGTAACAGCTTGCAAGGACGGACGGACGGATAGACAAACAGTCAACCGGATTTCAACTTTTCCGTCATCTTGATCATTTATGTATATATAACCATTAGGGTGGTTCAAAATAAATCTTTTTTTTTTTCGTTTGGTACTCTGAAAAATAGGTTCCTAGACCTTAGTACCTCTAAGGAAGCCTCTCCAAAAACCTATGAGTTTCATCATTCGTAATAATTTACAAAAGTTATAAAATTCATAAGAAATAAAAAATTTTCCCAAAAATAATCAAACTTTAACTGTTAATATCTTTTAAACGGTTGGGTTTACGAAAAAATCGTACAGACCTTTTTTGTAGAGCATTCAATTTCCTACAAAATCTTAGGAACAAGATATTTTTTCAAGTAGCTGGAAGCGAGATATAAAGTTTTCTATATGATAATAAGAAAGAATAGAAAATTGTAAGTAGGAGGACCTTGCCGTTACAATTAAGAACTCATTCTTGGAAAGGCTTCCTTACTGGTGTCTAGGAACCCATTTTTCAGTGTATCAAACAAAAAAAAATTTTGTTTTTTTAATCACCCTAATAACCAATAACCATACTATATATTTAGCTCGATCAGTTTTATGTGATACGTACAACCGTGTTTTTTTTTTTGAGTTTATGTGAAAAAAGTGTGCAAGTAAAATTTATACAATTTCGAATGCTCTAATACTTTGTCAACCAATTTTGTTCTATCTAATTTTGGTTTCGTTGTTTTGCCGGAAATTGCGATAAAATAATTTTAACGCTTCGAGTACCTACGACTGAAATCTGATATTTTGCAATTGTGCTATTCATTTGTTACAATTCTAAAGCATATAGCTGCCATAAAAAAGGATCGATCAGAATCCTGTCCTTGTATAAAAAAAAATTTTATTTGGCAAGACTTCGGACCTGAATTCGTCTTATATCAACTAGAAAGAATTTACAAAACGTTTTACGTTGTTTGTTTTACACCTCTTCTTTTACTTTTGTAATAAAATTTAAAAAATTTTAAATCTTCTGTGTCGTTTTATCCGATATCTTTGACAAGCTCTGCTCTGTTAATACTTTTTTGTTTTGAATTTTCTTTCACCGAACATTTTATTTTTACTTTTTCATTGATCCGATGACAGACAGCCAAGTAGCTACACATTAACCTATAGTTCTCGGTACAATTGACACCAGCTTACTTTTAACTACTAATTTTGGGTTGCTAAAACCGAAAATGTTAATAAAAAATCTGTAATGGTCAAGGCACCAACAATTCAATTTCAATATCAGGACGCTTTAACCCTTTTAGTGCTGGCAGCCGAAATATTGTAATGTTCACAATTTCTTAATGAAAAGATATACGCAAGAAAAGCGTATACAAATTATTCAGTTTTTATTATCAAAATAATATTTCTTCAATTGCAACCACCATAAACGTTATGAATCTTATGATTTTGTATTGAAACAACGTGAAAACGATAAAGATTTTTTTAAGAAAATCACCTTCTGCGATGAGTCTCACTTTTACCTGAGTGGTCGGTATATAAAGAAAACTGTCGATTCTGGGGCGAAGAAAATCCACACATTATTCATGAACAACCATTACATTCACCTAAATTGACAGTTTGGTATGGTTTTTGGTATGATGGAATTAACGTTCCGTTTTTTTTTTTCTTTCGTAATGAAGATGGTGACACCGTTGCTGTTCATGGTGAGCGGTAGAGATCGATGATAACCAACTTTTTATGACCGCAATTTTAAGAAGTTAATTTTAACAACGTCTGGTTTCAAGAAAACGGAGCTACGTGCCACACAGCACGGACAACAGCCGTGAAATATTTGGAAATTCGATTATTTCATGAAATTATGACATTGAATGATTTCCAAGAATAAGTGATTTAACATTATTAGACTACTCGAAAATTGAGTTCATGAAATGCGTTCCGGCAAAGGAAGTCGTGCAGGCCGTTCGAATGATGTTAAATTCAGAACTTGATTGTATCGAGTGTACGCCATATAAAATAAAAAATAATTTAATTTCCTTAAACATTGTTTTTTTTTTTTTGTTGGTTTTTTAAATCATAGAATCTTATTGGAACCCCTGTATTTTTGGAAACTAATCTTTGATTTCTTTTGTTTTGAATACTCATAACTATTTGTAATAAAACGTTTGCTTCAAAATCAAATAAGTTTTGGAATTTGTCAGCTTCAAAGTAGCCTTAAAAAAATTATATTCGCCAGCTTAAGGCTTCGTATCAGTGTGAAATTTTCAAAAAATCGATTTTCTTTTGTTGCATTATTCCGATAAGAGTATATACTGTAATAAACATTCTCTAAAATTTTGAAATCGAAATTAAAACTATTACGCCTACAGCGTTTCTTGTTGAAAGGGAACAGAGTGGGGAACACTGCAACTCCAATCTTTAAACGCAGTTTTCTCAGAATGGTGTTTTTCAACACGATTTCCACTCTCAAAGGAAGAGTTTTGAAGATTTCTAGTACCAATTTGGAGAGAATATTTTTACCGTCATTCGCTAAGACTCTATGGAAGCTTTGATATATATATATTTTTTTTTTTTTAATCTTCCTATTTTAACTGTCGAAAATAAGTCAAAATTCGATACCTTTTGTTCACAGTGCTTGTAATATTCAATTATACTTTCAGTATTTCATGTCAAGTTGAGGAATGATATCCGAAAGCAATAATGCAAACAAAAAAAAAAAAAACTTCACTTCATCGCTGGGACAGTTATATCAATAATTTTCCAAGGAATCTTTTTTTTTTATTGCACTGTGATACGCATAAAGCTAGTTTAGTACTCAAGCCGATTGATCGGTGCCACAGAAAACGATTATTTATTTTAAATCACTTGTAAAGGTACATTTCAGTATCGTCTAAAAGTTTAAAAAAGGTAAGAAATCTGAAAATTGGCTTTGACGTCTTAGTAATCCATTATTTTAAAAATAATGAAACACATTGACATTGACGTTGACATATGACATTGATTCAAAACATGTAAGGTGTAATTACAAACTATTTTTTGCATAAAAATATAAGTAAAATTCAAATTCTTTATCTTATTTCTTCCCGAAACTTTTATTAAATATTCACAAGGAAACCCCCAATCAATCGCACCTTCTTGTAAAGTTAAAGCAACGACTCACACAAAGCTACGACTAGCCAATAACTTTGTAATAAACAAAACACAAACACACCTCTATACATATGTATGTGTATGCAACTTTATTAAAGTATGACAAAGCTATTCTCAATATTTTAACGCAATATCCCTACGTTACACACCTTAGCGGGGAACCCAGCGAATGTCTCAAATGTCTTGCGAATGTCTCGACACGCGATAATTGCCCAAAAAACGCTTGAATTCAACACTTTTCACAATTCAAATTTCAATTGTTGTTGTTGCGCAAAATTATTCAAAACTTTACGAAAACGCTTATCTAGTACTCATTATACCTGTTCGACCATTACAGCCCGCAGACAGCTCGGACAGCGATGCTGTCGTCGACGCCGTCGCCGTCGGCAATAAAGCGGCCGTTGTTGGAGCCATAACGGAGGCGGACACCGTCATTAAGGATGACGATGACGAAGGTGATGACGAACACGATGTTGAAATTGAAGTGGGTATCATTAAAATGTGTGCCGTGGAGGTGGCGGTGGCGGCGGCGGGACACGCGGGTATGGCGGTTGCAAGTGTTGCACTGGAATTGACTTCGGGGGCTGCCGCAGTGGCTTTTTCGCTTGCGGCTATGTTAAAAGCCGCCTTTGTTGGGGGGTCGCTGATGCGGTGCGGTGACGCGACGGACGTGCCTGCTGTTGCAGTTGCGGAAACGGTTGCAGTTGATGTAGCGGGTGTCGAAGTGGCTGCTGTTGTTGGTGTACTGCTGTTGCTGCGATTAAGTGGAGCGCATGTTGCATGCGTCGGTGAGGCAGTTAATTGTTGTTGTTGTTGTTGTTGTTGTTGCACTTGATGTTGTTGTAATTGTTGTTGCTGCTGGTGTTGTTGTTGCTGAAATTGCTGCTGTTGCTGTTGTTGTTGCTGTTGTCCACAGTTGCCACTATTATTCAATACAGTTGCATTAATTGCGCTGCCGACCGAATTGGGCGCATTGCCAAATGTACGCGTACCGCCATGATTCTGATGATGGTGTGAATAAAAGCCAGCGCCACGACTCAAGTTTGTGGGCATTGGATAGAATTCAAGCATTGTCTACCAGCGTTTGCAACTTTGCTCTCAATTAAGACACCGTTGTGTCTTATGCAAAATTTTTCTTCTATTTTTTGTTGTTGTTATTGTAATTACACACTGTTTACCCGCATTTAATTGTGATATTTGTTTTAGTAAAAAGCTTGAGCTTTCACGCACATTTCACACTTTCACTGTTGACCACTGCACCGTTTCAACACGTGTGGCAACACACTTGCGGCACTCACTTATGTATGTATGTATGTATGTATTTTATATTCTTTTTACTTTCAAGCTCACTGCAACTATTTATTTATATTTTTTTGTATGTGTGTTTTTTTGCGTTTTTGTATACCGTTACTTAACGTTTTGACTCGCATGCACAACCGTCAACGTCCGCTGTCAGTTCACATGTGAATTTGCAGACGATGAAATCATAACATTTCACTGCCAACACCGTTATCCACAAGCGCACATATAAAAGTCGGCCGTGCGACTCTCTTTTTGGGCGCCCATTGGCATTGTCAATTGTCAGCGCTGAGTATACTGAGCAGAGTGCTGCAACATGCGCAAAAACAAAAAAAAATATAAAACAGAAAACAACTTTATAGCGGTTCAACCCTTCGTGCGCGTTCCGTGTGTTTACAAGTAGTTCAAGTAACAATAATATTCCCACAACAATAACACGTGAACACTGATAAACATAGGCTGCAGCAACCACCACTAAATGGTCATAGGAAGTCGAGAGCAGGGTTGCTAAATCTTCTTTATGAATTTATAAAATTTTTTTGAAATGAAATATTTTATTTGATGGACAGTGTTAAAAGTTGAGCTTAGTTGGATTTCTATTATCTAATGACAGAGGTCCAAAATGCGAGTTTCAAGCGTTAGAGCGGTCAATTCGTTTGGATTTGAAAGTTTTATCGGCATATCCTGGTTATGAAAAGTTCTTCAGAAATAAGTTTAGAAATGATTCAAGGCTGTCAATTTAAGACCTACATATATTGCCTCAATATCAATATTTTCTGACACAAAATATATGAAAATCATTTTTGGATTTGCTTGGAACCCTTCATTTAGCTGGAAAAAGATCAATCCGATGTTACAGGCATCAAAAGCTAGAAATTAGACTAAAAAGGAGAGATTTCCTAAAAAGTCGGGGTTTAAATTAATATCAGGATTCATTACAATATAAATCTTTTCTCGCACCCAGTTTTGATATTTTCTTATTGATCTATAACATTTTATTCCAGACTTCTTTAGTAAACTTTTATAATTTGAAAGAGGCAACTCTGGCGTTTTCTTACATATTTTTACTTTTATAAATATTTATAATTTTAGC
>NW_017537489.1:1437669-1453194 GCF_001853355.1 Bactrocera latifrons | reverse complement strand
AGCGGCTCCAGTCCTTGCACAATCTGTATTTTGTACGTTTTCCAACTTAAGATCTCGACGTAAAATGAGCCATACGTCAGTCCGAGTTGCTGCGAACGACACCGCATCGACGATCTCTGCCTTTGTGCACGCTCTCACCTACGGCTGCTATATTTTCTTCACTGGGTGCTGGACGTGGTCAATTCGTGGTCCCTTAAATTTAAGAATCTTGCATACATGGAAATTTAAGAATCTTGGAAATTCTCAGGATCAAATTAACCAAAAAAATTGTAAATTACTATTAAGTGAAATAATAGTAATCTCGTCGTAACAAAGTTTTTGAGGAATTATTATTTTTTTAAATTTAATTAATTTTTATATATCATAAAATAATGCTATACTAATCATTATCTTTAGTAAAAACCCAATAAAAACAATATAAATAATAACAATAACAATATTGCGAGCACATGGCAATACTGGCTAACCAATGTGATAATACCAACTTGGTAGGGGTTGTAAGTTTAAGCCAAACAACGCGCATGACACAACGATTATTATTACTCAACTTCAGCCAGCGTCAACCCTCAACGGAGCACATGCGAATTGTTCATTGCCAACTACAAAAACACACACACACACGCACATGCACATGCTCATAAGCAATTGCGAGTGTTTGGTAGCGTTTGCGCGAAGGAAATCACTCATGCACGATTAAGTTTGCCTTGTGTGTGCTGCAATGGAGAGGAGGTCACATCCCACATGGGCGCTGATTGGCTGGCGCTGCTCTATGCTGGCAGGCATTTTTGCTGAGAGCAGAGAATCGATTTGCTGAGACTAAAGGGAAATTTATTTAGCGCTTTCGTGCTAACGGCACTTCCAAGAGGGGAAACACTGCTGTAAAGTTGGCATAAAATTGAAAACGAACTTTTCTCTCTTTTTCATTACACATTTGTATTTGCATTGTAGTTGTTTGTGTTTTTGTTTCTGTTTTTGTTGGCGGCCGCAGCAAGCCGCTTTGGCACTTTTCTATGCAATGACTGCATTGGCGAGCGTTGTGTGTGGTGAGCGAGTGAGTGAGTGAGTGGTGACTGGTTTGATGATTGCTCGCGCAGTCAGGCAATGCAAAAGGGGGCAGCGGGCAGCAAGACAGCAAAAGGGCGGTAAGCTATTTAAAGGGGATGGGCGAAGACGCAGAAAACAAAAGCAGCAAAAAAACCAGTGGATATTGTGGAAAGAAGGCAGACTTTCTCGCCAACTTGGAAACAAAGTGGACGACACTTTCTTTTTAAAAGAAAAAATGGTGGCCTTGTTTTTGTTCGTGCCAACGTCGTGTTGTTCTTGTACAATTGTTATTCGACTTTTTTTGTGGTTGCAAAGGCAGAACATAAATAGTACAGCAATGCTATGCGCATACATAAAGTTGGCTGATAACTACAGGGTGTTTGCATAAGAGAGAGTGTACAAAAAATTAATAAAATAAAAAAAAAATTATTAAAAACCTTTATAAAATTTAATTTAAGGAGATTTCATAATTTTTGCACTGTGGTGTAAAATTAGTTCGAGAGTAATTTGAAATTATTGATTTGGTATAAATTATAAAACCAGTTTTCACTAATAAGAAAACGGCTAAAGACTAAATTTTTCAATTGAAATTTTTCTTATAAATTGATTGATTGATTTTGATTCTGCAAAAAGGTTCGGAGATTGGGAGGAAATTATAAAAACTGTCTAACTTTGTGAAAAGAAAATCCAACTTGTCGAAACGTTGTTTAAGTTTATCATTCAGTGAGGCAAATAAATGCCAATTATTAATATATGTATATTAGATTTTGTAAATAAAATCTTTGTTTATATATTTTTTACATAAAAAAGTTCTCCAAAAAAGCTGAAAAAATTGGCAACCTTTCGTAAAAATATGGATATAAAATAGCATTTATTTAGGAAATGTGAAATTTTAATAGCACATGCTTTTTATGCAAGTATATTTTAAACAGCTGGCAACCCTTATTTTTTCAATTGTAAACTGTCTTAAATCGCTTCAATTTTTAAACTGTGTTAATATATTGATGTTTCTAATGCAAAATTTTCAGTTTATTTTTGAACAGGTGGCAACTCTTATAAAACATATTCTCAATTGTAAACTGTGTTAAAACGCTTCAATTTGTAATATGCTTTTATAATTACATACATTGATTTCATCACAATTTTCAGATTATTCTTGAACAGGTCGCAACTCTCTTCGAAAAGTATTTTCAACTGAAAACCTTTCTGATCTTCTTAAGTTTTTAATGTTGTTCTGTAACAAATATTACATTTATACTACTTTCATAGAGATGGCAACTCGTAATTCGCTTTATATTTTATTTAGTCTGCACCAGAGGGCTTATTGTAAAATTCGAGTGTGACGGAAAATTGATACGTGTAACACAATCTCGTTGGAATCGAGCGTTTTGTTTTTTTTTTTGGTCTTGCCTAAAGTAACTGCACTTCAGAATTTAGAAAAAGAGATTAAAACTGCAAAATATCTTTCAAAGTTATACGGATCAGAAGTAAGCAAAGGCCAGACGTCATTAAAAACTTCGTATATAAACGTCATAGAGAGAGTTATATACTCTAATATAGAAAGAGATAACATCGCGTTCTCTCTAACAACTAAAATAGTAGTATTCTAGTGTCTATAAAATGAATTGGTTAAATTGCAGTTTTTAGTAACAAAATTCAAATTTCCCTAAATATTTTCTATGCCACACCCTGCGCAACACCCTATCAATGGACTTTCCGCCTGAACGACGACGAACGTGAAGTCTACTTAGAAAGCCAAACCAAATATGGCGTTGCCAAGAGTACGAGAAAGTTGGTTTCTTCCATTTTCCTTTGTTCATTTTGTTTAACTTGCTTGTTGTTGTTGTTTTGTGCATGCTGGCATTACCAAGTTGCCTACACCACATCTTTTCTGACTCGATTCTTTTATGGATCAGTTGATGCGTGGAAATATTTATTCTAGCCGTTTGCCTTTGTTTTTACTTTTGCTGTTTTTAATGCGAACAATACAACCAAACACACACACACACATAAACGCATGCATAGAGTGTAGTGGAGTTGTATGGTCGTGAAGAGCTAAGTTTAGCCAAACGTTAAGGGATTCCAAGAACATTGGCAGTGTTCCCAATGCAACAATTTAAATTTCTAACCAGACAACCATCCATCCAAGAGCACGATTTCAATTGGTTTCTGAAGTGTTTGTCGTGTTGTACCAGTATCTACTGTATACAACGGTGAGGCGGAGGGGGGTAATATGCTGTTGCTTGGGAACAAAAGCAAAACACTACAAAATCGCATATTTTATTTACATATTTAGATATACACACATTTACATACATACATACATACATGAGTTCGTATGTACATATGTGTGAGTGTGCAACAGATAATAGTAAACATGTAAGCTTAAAGCTCTTTAGCAGGAAAAAAATTTTTATTTGTAATGAAAGAATATATTTAATGAGTGTGCATTGTACATATATCAGTACATTATGCACAGCCCGACATATGAATATGTACATATGAAGATATTTGATAAATGTTTTTTTTTTGTTGGAAAAAATATTATTTTCATTCCATTTATAATTTAAAGAAATTATCCTATTGGTTGGTTGGTTTTGATTTTTTCATGAACTTTGTACACTAGTAGACCTACATATGTACATACATACATACATATGTAAGTATTTTGTCAAAATAAAAATTGTGAAGTTTTGAGCTTATCACTTAAATGGCTTTGCAAGTAATTCCAGTTTAAACTTACCAGTAATAAAGAAATGAAGAGGAATTTAGTAAAACGGATGACCAGGGCCGGGAAACAATTAAACAATTTAGCGCTCTAGAAAAATTAGCCGCGCTCTCTTAGCCTACATTGGATTAACAACAAAATTTATGAATTTTGAAAATTATTCAGGACACTAATATTCCAAAAGTTTAAGTCAATTAAAACACAAGTAAGGAAGGGCTAAGTTCAGGTGCCATAGAAGAAAGTGAGTGTAGGCAAAATTGAGAAATGTAGGGAAAGGATTCAACTTCATTTTTCAACGAAAACGTGAAAGGATTACAATAAAATTTGGCTTCATATTGACTTTTTTTGAAGATCATAGATTACCTTGCTTTTATTGCTATATTTGACTTTCCGTCAATGAAAAAATGTTGATAGTATTAATATTTGACAAGTATAAATAACGGGTGTTCCAAGTAGAGATACTTATTTCAATAGCTTTTTTGGACAGATCACGCATGAGTCGTGTCAAGCTGTCATGCCATTTGTTCAGTTTTGTTCGGCATTTCGTCATGTAAAGGCTTAACCCTGAACAACGTTCCCAAACCAGTCAACTTTATTGCGAAAATTCATGTTCTGTAAAGAATGAGTTTCGCACGCTTCGCTCGACTTACGGTTAACATAATCGAACTGTTGAGCATATTATTCGCAACACCATCACTCCTCTTGAGACAATATTCGACTGACGTGGTCCACGTCCAGCACGCAGTGAAGAATATATAGCAGCCGTAGCTGAGAGTCCACTCCAAGACAATGGAGAGTCGATTCGGCGCCGTTTGCAGCAACTCGAGCTTAAGGTCGAGATCTTAAATGAAAGCGTACAAAATACAGCTTGTGCAAGAACTGAAGCAGCTCGAATTTTTTAAGCGGAATAGCTTCGTGGCATGGGCTCTTGAATAGCTCCAAGAATTTCTGACCTGTTCGATTCAAATTTGATTCAGAGAAGAGTAAAGTCTAAGTGTTGGAACAAAACATTACGGTGTCATTCTCCAGTTACTGGTCGAAATGTTCGACCAAGTCAGCGAAAGTTAAACTCAACGGTTGGACCATCTGAGACGTAGCCGTGGGCAATATTTTAAAAATATAGTCTTAAAAAAATAAATTCCAAAGAGTGTTCTTTTGAATGGTGTTAAACATTCCCCATTAAAATTAAAGTTTATGTGGTTTTGTCTTTAAAAAAGTAGGGAACCTTGAAATTGATCACCCTTTATAAACGAATATTTTTTCGATTGGTGCTCTGAAAAATAGGTTCTTAAGCACCTCTAAGAAAGTATAATTAAGTTTGAGCCGCGGAGGTCCCCTACTTTACACTCCTCTGTGTGTTTTTTTTTTTTTTTTTTTTTTTTTTTTTTTTTTTTGGTTTTTTTTTTTTTTTTTTTTTTTTTTGTTTTTTTCAGGGGTAACTTCATGAAGAATCGTAGAACAATATCTCAAAAATTTAACTACTATACAAAAATACATTTTGGGTTTGCCACTAGTGAACTTAGAATTATTAAGAAATACGTATTGGAAAAGCATAAGAATGCTACCGATGGTACCAAGGCAAAATTTAATAAGTACGTGGACGTCGATGTAAAAGTCATACATTTCAAAGTTACGCGATAGTTAGAGAACGGAAATCAGATCAGACTCTGCAGTAGTCATCAAATCAATTCACTATCAATGTTTGGCCGGCGCCACTAATACTATTTGCCAATAGGCTGAAAACGATTTTATTGGATCTCCTAAGACTAAATAACCTACTTACAACCTCTACAATGCTCCAATGTTTATATAGCCTGCTGTATTTTAGTCGTGCTGAAATCTTTTTTTTTTTTTTTACTTAGAAGAGGTTTCTTCTGCTTAATTGCCGCTTTTAGGCTAATACTGTGCAGAGCTTTTCATTTCGTCACTTCCCTTTCGGGCTTGTTTTCTCTTCACTAAGGTTTGCCATTTCATCATGGAAAGACATACGATCAAACAACGAGTTGAAATTATTAAAAAAATGTTTCGCTAGGTCCAATTTATGGTTGTCATAATCGACGTGTCAGATCAACAATTGAGCGTCTTGTGGAAAAATTTGAATACACAGGCACAGTACAAAATGTTCCCGTGCCAGCGAGACAAAGAAGTGCACCTAGTGTCGAGGATATTACTGCCGCTAGCGCCTCAATCGGTATAAAATATGGAGACGAGCACGACTGCCTTGTAAATGCTGTTTCGATTGTCAAAGAAGCTCAATGTTTTGGTTCCACTTGAGTTAATGCAAAAAATCTCATAAAAATCGATTCCTAATGCTGATTCTTTCTGCCGATGAAAAGATGTTCACACACGCTTAGTCAGGATTAACGATCAGGATGATTCACATATGAGCTCGGTGGAATTGGCAAGGAATCATCATTGAGCTATTTCTCTACGGCTAAACTCTTACTTCGGACCTGAATCGTCAACAATTAGACCTTCTGCAGAAAAAAATGGCCTAGAAACCGATTGATTTCGCCAAAAGAAAGATTGAGTTTAATTTGGACAACGACAGCTCACACACATCGATATTGACTCGGCAGATGCTCTGAGAGACAATTACGCATTCCCTTACTATTATTGTGTAGATCTGCCACCAAACGAATACTAACTCTTTCTATCTTTGTCAAAAAATTTTGCTGCTAAAAACAAATTGCTTCAAGAGAATCCCGGTCAACAGTCACGATGGTTTCCAAGAGAGTGACATCAGAGAAATTGTAACGCACAACATCTGTCAAAGAAGCTTGACAGAACAACGCTGACATCATTAAAAAAAGAGGAAAACGTTTTGTAATAACAATAAGTTCAATTTCGAATTTCGAAAATCCAAATTTGGTGTTTAGAGCTAACTTCGAAACACAAAAAAAAATAACATTTTTAATTATTACGCGATTTTTCGAAAAAATTAGTAAATATAATATGTAACAGTATATTCATACATACATACATACATACATACATATTTACATGCAAAGTACATGAATAAGTAATGATAAATTTGCATTGTTTTGCTTACTCAAACAATACTAAAATTATTTGTATCTGCAGGATGACTAAATGGACACACAAACACATGTAAAGTGGTTGTGCATTTATGCATGTTTATGTGTGTGCGTGTGTTTGCAGCGACTTTCGCTTTTCTTTGCTTACTCGTAATATTGTACATAATTGACTTAGCGAATAGGGCAAACAGATGGCATGCGATGCCATTCACACAACACGCTCAATCTCGCTCCCAAGTGCTGGCGCGATGGCAAGCAATGGCATTGATATATCGCAATGTTGACACAAGAGACGCGGCAGAATTCCTCCGATTTTGATTCCTGCCAAACACATTTGTATGAGTGTATGAGTATAAACATAGCGGGAAACATTTGAAGAGTTAAGTGTTTGTGTTGCACATGCAGACAATAGCTGTGAACCGACGGACGAACGGACGGACGGACGGCAAATGAGAGCGCACAGCGCAATCGACAGATTTGTCTGCTGAGTACACTAATTTGCCGGCAATTCAGTGCATATTTACAACACGAACCCAAATACAAACGAAATGACACGCCACGAACATTTTAAACATCTGCGAAATTATTATTATGAACCAATTGCGAGGAGTAAATCTTTCAACGGCCTACACGTACCAATTGTTTGTAGACACTTCCACGCATTTCTGCGTGTGTGTGTGTGTGTGTTTGCCACGTTTGGACGCTTTTGTGCGGCGATCGAACGGGTGCTCAGCCTGTCGGGGTTCGTAAAATTAGTCTACTCCACATCGCCGGCCTGCTGGGCCAACCAATGTGATATGAAGCAGTCAAACTGTCGGTTTATTTAAACACTTGAAAGTTAGCAAAATACGCAACCGCAATGCTGGAGCCCCGGGCGCGTACGCGGTCCAATAGCTACCCCTTGCTTGTCGACTGCCTTTCGCTTGCTTTCTTTACTTCTCAGCGCTCTTTTGTCTTGTGTGTGTATGCTCTTGCAGCAAAGGGATGATCAGCATTACTTTATAGTTTGTTACCGATTAAATGATTTCTGTATCCTTGAAAGTATTTAAGAACACTTACGTTGGAAATTTATTTTCCTTTTATCGGTACGTCCGATGTTGACAGATTTGTTTGCACGAAATGTGAAGAGAGATGAAGGTGCGCTAGTCAATAAGCAACCTCCCCTACAGCACACAGCACTATCTCGTGCGGAATACATACAAACAAAGAGTTGCATTTGTGCAGAAACCCATAAAAAAAAATTACAACAAAAAAATTACATCAAAAAATTTTACAACAAAAAAAATTACAACAAAAGAAAATACAAAAAAAAATAAAAAATAAAACAACTCCAGCAATACGTGCAAGGACTAACCGCTGTTGTTGTTTCACCACTGAAAACAAAATTTGCAATCTCGGCTTACCCGCACCTTCCCTCACTTTTCGTACGCTCATCTTCGTGAAATCATATCCACACTTACACACACACATAAACACACTCGTTAAAGTCAGCTCGTAACGCAAACACACATCCTTATTTTTTAGGCTCACGCACAAGGTGGTCCCACTTCGGTCTGTGGACAACAGAAACTTTTGCCAAGAAAACGTGAAAATTAATTTCCTATTGCCAAACTCCATTCAACCGCAACGCGGTTTTTGTGGCTCTGGATCTCGTTTATTTAATGTTTTTTCGACTCTTTGTTCACCTTTTTCACCCCTACCGTGTGTTGTTATGAGTATCTTGTATTTTGTCATCATGCCTAAATGAGTTTCGAAGTGATCTGAACCAGAAGTGATGTTCGGCTAGTCCTTTTGTGCTCGACGATCGCAAAAGTGTCCATTGTATCGGTGTCAGTTGGGGTTTTTTTTATTAAAATTTTGTTTTGTAACGTGCAGAAACTCTTTTTTTTTTGTGGAAAGGACTTTGTCAGTAACACAATTTGATATTGTCAACAGGATATTTTATTATAAAGGTAATTAACAACAAAAATAGTGGTAATGATATGCTTAGGGATATATGTATAATTATGTCTAGTTTAAGAATTTAGTAACAAATGCTACTTAAATTAGTAAAATTAAATTTTATACTACAAATTTTTGTTACCTTGGAGCTTAAATGTAATTTTGAGACAAAGAGGCACAACCGCAGCATAAGTGTTAATAAGCATTTAGTAGTTTAAAATCATTGAAGGCAGTCCGTACAAATGGTATATTTGCGGCTGTACTACAGAACAATGCAGATCTACTGTCTCATTGAGTTGACCTGCTTCAGCCATATGTAAAAATATCTTTTCTGACCACTCCCAAGTGAATGGCGATTAGAGAACTTTCTTCACTTGCGTGAATTTCTAGACAAGACCCCATTCTCCTCCTTCAATTCGGTTTTTCAGGCATAACACTAGTGCTCAAGAGAAACTCTGCTCTAAGTAGCAAGTCCATAAACATTCCAGTTGACAGCCAAGCGATAATTAAGGCCATCCGTAGCGCCAATACTAAGTCTCTTTGCGTTAGGTTATGCAAGCAATCAATAGACTTTTAGTAGGTAAATCAGTTAATATCATCTAGGCACCTAGTCACTTAGAAAAAGAAGAAAGTGAAAAGACGGACGAGCTGACCCACTCGTGGGCAACTGGAGGCATCATTCCCTTAAGCTGCCCCGGGCCATTCAGCTCCTTCAAGGGTTGTTTGAAGCATTGAACCCTAGGGGAACACCTCATGTATTGGAGCACAAACGACACAAGGCATACCTTAAAGTTGCTTTGTGGTAGCATTGATGGTGGATTGAGCAAAAACCTCCTACTCTTAGACGAAAGGGAGTTTAGCAACATTGTGGGGGTCATCACGGGCCAGCTACCCTTAGAAAAGAATCATATCATTAACTAAGTCCTCTGAGCTTTTGGATAAAGCTTAAATCGGTTACCTCCCCTTTTTTTCCGTAAGGCATAAGGAAGTCCTGGAATGGTTTAGTACCAGAATTTCGAATTTGAGTTTTTGAGTTAAAGAACAATTGTTCAGTGTCGTCATATAGTGTGTACGAAACTCTGAGTTTACTCTCCATTTTTGGGTTAAGTATTAAAATGGTGATAATGAGTCCATAGTTTGTTGGAAAACCAAGTTGTGACTTCATAAACTTCATATTATGTAGTCTTTACAGTATTAAACTCGAGTTTGCGAAGTTTCTATGCTGTATGTTAATCAAATGGCCATGCTCAGCACGCAGTGAAATAAATAGCAGCCGTATCAGAGAGTGTACGAAGACCGTGGAGAATCGATTCAGCGCCGTTTGCAGCAACTCGGACTGAGGTATCGAACGACTTGGCGAATTTTACGAGGATATCTTAAATTGAAAGAATACAAAATACAGCTTGTGTACGAACTGAAGGCGCTCGACCTTCCCAGTGACATCCACTCGCTCTATGGGTTCTTGAAAATTTCCAAGAAAATCCGACGTTTTCGAGCCAAATTTCGTTAAACGATGAGACCCTTTTCTGGCTCAATGAATATGTAAACAAGCAAAATTATCGCATTTGGGATGTAGAGCAAATTGAAGAGACTCCAGAGTTTCCATTTCACCCAGAAAACCAACGGTTTGGTGTGGCCGGTGGAATCGTCGGCATATATATATATATCTATATAGAATCTATATTTCTTCAAAAATGACACCTGTACAATTATTTGATGTAAAGGAGCTGAAGCTCGTGATCTCGGTAACATTTGGTTTGAACAAGACTCATTGATGCGATGAATCAATGGATTTATTGAGAGAACCCTTCGGCGAGAAGATAAAATGCACTGGGACCGAAGTTTTCAAGCGTATGTTTATAATATTGAATAAATGAAATACTAATAAACTTAAGCCATCTTTTGGGCAACGAAAATTCACATTTAGTACATTGGGACTTATGGTGAATAGTATTCTCAAAGTGCTTTCCAACCTCAGCCCATTTCGGAAAAGTGAAATTGTGAAATATACAATTACTTGCAACTGATATTCTTCAATCACATTTTCCCATACTTTCCCCACCTTGTTACCAGACCTCTTTCATGTACATATGTATATACATATTATGTACCATATAATATTTTTCCTACGTATAAATATATGCGGTATTAATATGCAAATAAATATTGAAACTCGCCGTTATAATATTCACCTTATAGTTTATTCATATGACAAAGTAGTTATCAAACAGAACTTTCATTACCCACTCATATTGACCGTTTATTGCCACCTTTATTGCTCCGGAGCTTATAATAAACGGTTAAACGACTCTTGGGTGGCAAATCCA
The DNA here is from genome assembly GCF_001853355.1 of Bactrocera latifrons. NCBI lineage: Eukaryota > Metazoa > Arthropoda > Insecta > Diptera > Tephritidae > Bactrocera > Bactrocera latifrons. The sequence continues at coordinate 1,442,116 of NW_017537489.1, read as the reverse complement.
AATATGTTATTAAACATGATATGTTAATTGTAGGCCATTCGAATTAATTAAAATATGCCGTTTTGAGTTGAAACAAAAGTAAGTACTTTCATTAAAATAGTTGTCATGCAAAATATCGAAAGACTCATTAGTTTATATGGTCTATGGGCCACGTGGTGATTCAATAACCGAATTCGGTGATTTCGCAACTTTAGAAATAATTCAAAAATAATTCTTCTGGACTCTAATACTTTCCTTAAGAGATAAAATAAGTTATCTTACATCATTATACCTTGGGATGCCATGAAAAATTGCTAAGCAAACACACCTTACAGGTTTTTCTTATACATTCAACGAAACACTTTGTTTTAGTAGATCGCGGTAAGATTCATAACGAGACTATATGATTCAATAGATTATAAGTGTCATATCTTAAACGACACTTATATTGAAATGCTGATACAGTTCGCAATTCGAATAGACATTACGGTTGAGTTTAGCCCTTTCAATGCTAAGGCTGTGAATAATAACACAAGAACTAAAAATTCAATCAACACTGTTGTTAGAAACCAAACACTCAGGGATACAATCATCAGAAGTTTGCAAAATATCCTTTTTCACAAATTTTGAGGTTATATAATCCCATAATATGGATACTAGGAAATATGTGTATACGTTGATGTTGTATGTATTTTTACAAGAAACACTTATTCTCTTTGAATCCATCTAATCACCTGAATCATTAAAATAGTTCACAAGAGATCAGGATCTATCGCCGGTTTGATGTGTGTGGCAGTGGTGATTCAATGATGTGTGTGGCAGTTGCTCAGATTCAACTGAAGACATCTAATCATTGTGATTTTCCAGCAGTCTTTTTATAAGTTCGGCAGCTAAAGCTCCTAGTTGGGTGCTTATTCGTCCGTTGTGGGCATAAGAGACACAATGGCTCGATAACTTTGTTATTGCTTTTACATTTCATTTTTTTGACAAGAGAACAGCAGCGAGCGAAGTCTTCTCACCCTCTATATAAAGGTAGATCCAGTTTGAGGTTCCATACTTTTTTAAAGAAAAAACACAGAAACTTCAAATTTATTGGGAATGTTTATTTTTATTCAAAAAAAAAAAAAAACACATTCTCTGGCATATTTATTCTTGGAAGATTATATTTTTCAAATGTTGGCCGCAAACATGTATCTGATGATCCATCCGTTGAATCCAATTTTCCAATGCCCAAATCGAAGCAGGATCATCCGCATAGACTTGAGACTTTACGTATCCCCACAGGAAAATGCATGACGCTGTGAAATTATCTGTTCACCGAAGTGTTCTCTCAGTAAAGCCATTGATCGACACGATGGGTGGGAAGCGGCGCCGACTTGTTGAAATCAAATGTCGTCGAGATCACAGCTTCAATTTCAGGCATCATAATGACGCGATAACGGTCGCAATTGCGGGTTACGTTCTCACCGACATAATTTTTGAAAAATATGAACCGTTGATTCCACCAGCCCACAAATCACATCATCTCTTCAGGTTGCTCTTCGTTCCAAACGCGGCAATTTAGCTTGTATACATACACACTGAGCCCGTTGTGAGCCTCATCGCTGTACAAAATTTGGCTCGAAAATGTTGGATTTTCTTGGGAAGGTCGAGCGGCTTCAATTTTTCCACAAGATGTCTTACCACACGTCAATCCGAGTTGCTGTGAACGGCGCCGAATCGACTCTCCACGGTTTTTGCGTACATTCTTAGGTGCGGGTGCTATAATTCTTTCACTGCAGGCTGGACGTCGTCTATTCGACCGAATATTATCCAATAATAAATGCTGGGTCTCAAAATAGGTGACGGTGTTGCGAATAGTACGCTCAGTAGACCGATTATGTTGACCATAACTTAAGGTTTCGCACACATGCTTTACTTCCGAAGAAGCTACTCATTTGTGGGAACCGCCGATACTTTGCCACTATATCCGTAATACTTATATATATAGTTGCCACACAAACTGAAAGATCCAAATCAAGTTCTTGCATGGAAACTTTTTTCATTTGTGATGGTCTATAATAATCTCGATCCAATTAAATACTCAGAAATATTTTCCATATAACATTATATCTTTGCAGTCTTAGAAGAATATTATTACATATAAATATATCGCGTACCAGTATTTATGGCATACATACACACATATTCATATCTGCCAATATATTGATTTGCGATTTTGTTTTTTCGTTTAGCTTTTGCCTTTTGTGCTCATTCAATCATTTCGGTTGAAAACCCACAGATTGCACGCACATCACTCACAATTATTAACCGCAAAATTCATTTGGTCAGAATTTTTACACATGGATTCAAATTGTTCAAACGATTGAATGCAATGAGCTATATGAACGACCATTGAACATTTTCGAACGGTTGCGTATTAGAAACTCTGCAGACGTTAGACACACTTGCCTGCAGTCATATGCAAACAAACACACACACACACACGTTTGCATACACTCGTAAACACAAACACATTTCTATATTTTAGGAAGAGAGTCCGCTGAGAGGGGAGAGTGGTAGGGGGAAAGGGCGCTGCAATATTGATCGTGTAAGTGGAGTGTTATGACCACGATGCCATCCATGGATTCAAAGTGAAAAGTGTCGACAGCCAAAAGCGTCGAATGAAAAATAGCCGAGCAGAAAATGGATGATGAATGCGCAAAATGGCGGCAACAGCGGAAATGGCGAGGAATTCTACTCGCACTTTGTGTGCCTAGCACAAGCACCAACAAAAAAATAAAAAATAAAAATACCGAAAAAATGTAAAACAAATGAAAGGGGAGCAATAGAAAAAATGACCCGAACGAAATTGAAAAATGTTGGAAAATAGCCGTTTTGTTGAGCTAGAAAAAAGTTTGTACAATTGAAAAATAGAAAAAAATTTGAAAACTTACACTGTCGGCGGTGTTTAAACGCACTCGCCTGTGCACGCCAGTGCCACAATATTTACGAGTGCAATGGAGCAGCAAGCTGCAGGCTAAAGTTACGTGCACATGAGCTTTAAAGCCTTGCGGCTTTGAAGTATTTTTTTTAGATAGTTCTATGTTTAGAATCTCGCAGCATCATGAAAGAAGTGGAGAAATCAATTATAGATTTCAGTCTGTAACTTAAAATAGTTGATCGGGATTCCAGGAACTCTCCGGGAATGTAAAATGACTCGAATTCTACCTAAAACTGTCTCAATATCTGTCTCACTGCCACTTCACCTCACTTCATTACGATCCCGTTTAGTCCTTGCACTGTTTTCGTTTTTGTTTTAAATGCAAAATTGTCAAAGACTGTTTCTCACTGTCCTCACTTTCCTAGGCAGTTGTAAGTTTGAAAGACATCGGTATTACTACAAAGTAGCTTTGACAGAAGTGCTGGTTATGTTAAGAAGAAGAATTGTGGCATCTGAGAATACGAAAGAACTCCGCATAGCTTTGGAGAACACAATGATGCAATAGAAATTCTCATTTTGGCATAGATTCTTGAACGTTTTCATCATTGACGCCATGAAACGTCGATGATAAGGTCCCTAAAGTTTGATAAGTTCTCGTTTAATTGCGATGAGTCAGTTGCTCGCCGCCGTGTAAGTCCCCGAACGTCTTAATCTAACGAAGAGGAAACCGTTAAATAAGTGTTGATTGCCATCCCTTTTAACATCAGTTATAAGAGGATCCGAAGCACCAGATACACTTGTGACTCTCTTGATAATGCCGAAGTTTCCAAAAGCTTTACATCATTCTCTCCAGTTCGATAAACTTCCAGTCGTCGGTAGCGAGTAAAAGTTTGTATTTCTTCGTGTTCGCTCCAGGGTGGCAAAAACAAAGCACGAGCCTTAAAGTTTCCGCATCGACTGTGATGATCTTCTGATAATGACTTTTCATGGCTTCAATGAATTCATGGTGTACTGTTCGAAGCGGATTTTTCAGTTACGAAAACAATCAAAATTCACAGTGGGCCAAATTTGATAAGGTAAACCTGCTACAACTGAGAACATTGGAACTAGCTTTCAAGTCGTTAACATGTTACCAGACATAAAACCAGCTTTGTAGAAAAATCTAAAATATGTTTTTATTAAAATAAATATAAATATCGAAATATTCTTTTACCAGTCAACAAATAGATTACTTGGTATGGGATATGGGATATTCTAAATCGAAAAGCCAACGATGTTTATCTAATCGAGTATTCAACTAACCGATTAGGCCTAAGTACTGGCTGTTTCTAAGTGAATTGAAATACTTTCAGAATCCATCCATATCTACACTTGTGCTCATACAATTAAGCCACATAAACGTTATGGTGTACAAATTCATAAAAGTTGAATTTTATTGATAAATCGGAAAAAAAAGTTTCACAAAATTAAAAGAAAGTACTTAAACTTTATTGTACTTATAGTTTTTTAAAGGTAAATTTTAATGTAAAAGCAAAAATCTGTTTT
>NW_017537489.1:1426184-1435854 GCF_001853355.1 Bactrocera latifrons | reverse complement strand
AATCGCTGAATTGGTCGAAAGAGACCGGCATAGTAGCAGCCGTAGCATCGGTCAAGAGCTGGGCATGAGTCATCAAAAAAAATTTTATGAACAATTAAAAATTCAAAAAAAAAAAAATACCGCAAGACTTTTTTGACAACCTATTATCATTCATGAGATATCAAAAGGGAGATTGCCCACTTAGTCTGCAATTCATATGAAACCACATAAACTAAGCTTTTTAGAAAATCGAACTGAAGTTGTAAGCTTATAGCCCATATATTTATACTATATACATATGTACATATGTAAGTACCTATGTATTTCAGCATTTGGAACTAAGCAAACCGAACTATCTAAATATCGGGCTTTCATCTATATTGACAAAGCCTTATGTATGTACATGTATATGTACGCATATGTAAATATATACATATATATATACATACATATGTATGTCCATATGTCCACCCATGGTATCGTATCCGCTTAACTGTTGTTTTTATGTGCTGCAGACAAATATTTGCTTTCCTACAATAGTCATAAATACCAAAAGCTACATAGCCGAAATATTTAGACCAGCTGAATGGGCAGCTTTAGCTTTGCCCAGCTCAGCATTGTTGAACTCTGCTTTGCAAATACGAAGCACGAAATCAAGGATATGCTCATGCCACTACAACTACAACTACAACTGCAACTACAACTACAATTACAACGACAAACTACAACGACGAGACCGTACAATTTTCCACAGGATTGAATTGAACCAGAAAAAGATAAAAATTAACAACAACAACTGCAAAACAGCAAGAAAAAAAAACGAAATAAAAATAAAATAAAACAAGTAAGGTACAGCTAAGTTCGGGTATAACCGGAAATTTCATAGTCTTGCAACTTGTAAGGATTAAAGCCAGGTTTGTTATTTATATTAGGTTAAGGGTGAGTTTTCACCAGATTTTTTAATTTTAATGAATGAAATTCTTTATTTCTGTGAAAGCACATTTGATGCCATTATGTATGGAACTCGATTTCTTTTGTATGAACACCATGGACCCGCTTACAGAAGTCCAGACCCTGATTCCAATTTTCGACGGTTTTCAAGCAAAAATCGACCGATACTACTGTACGATATTCGTAAGAAGTTCACCAATCATACTGGCTTGCTGGCGTAGACCATAGACTTTTCGCAGCCTCACAGGAAATCGTCTACCGGCGTCAACTCGCACGACCGAGGCGGCCAATTGACTGGGCCATTTCGTAAGATAACACATTCACCAAAATTGGTTTTCAATAAATCGATTGTGGCATTCGCTGTGTGACTTGTGGCGCCGTAGTGTTTGAACCACATATTTCCCAAGTCCATATCATCCAATTCGGGCCAAAATTATTGGATTATCATTGAACTGTAACGATTCCCATTCACAGTAACGTGGCGGTCTTGAACAACGCGGAAGATGGACGGCCCAATGACACCGCTGGCCCATAAACCGAATATTTTGCTTATTGAAGAAGCCATTCAGCCAGAAATGAGCCTAATTGCTGAAGATGGATTTTCCATGAACAACGTTTGAGAGACTAATTAGGATAGCTTCCTTAGCTCCTGCGCTAGCGGCAGCAATATTCGCGACACAACAGGCACTTCTTCGTCTCACTGGTATTGGAACATTTTATACTATGATTGTGGGTTCAAATTTTTCCACTACACGTCAATTGTTGATCTAAAAGGACGGTTATCATGACCATAAATGGGACGTAGCGCTCTTAAAGCTGAGATCACAGACTGCGAATTTGTAAATTTTTAATAATTTCAACAGTTTGTTGGATCGTGTATTTTTCCATGAAAAATGTCAAAAGAGAGGGAAAATATTGCGTCGTTTGCTGTCGCTATAGATCTACTTTTGTAACATTTCTATTGAAAACCCGTGATACGTAATTCTGTATCTGTCTCTTTTAGTTTTAGGTGATGTGTACAACCGTTAGGTGAGCAAAACTATTCTACCCTTTAGCAACATGTTGCAAGTGTATAAAAATAGATGATGGTGTACATTCTGCGGAATATGCGCATAGTAATAAAATAAGCAAGCCAGCGAGCAAGCAAAAAATCGGTGAGTGGACAAAAGTGAAGCACCTCGGTCGAATAACATGAAATCGTACGAAATGGGCAAACGGCAAAACCCCAGAAGCGAAAAATAATAAGAAAAAAAACTAAAATGGCAAATATGAAGGAAAAATGGGAAATACTGCGCTTTGGTTAAAATAAACGAAATTCAGTAGATAGATTCGCGCAATGTGAGCAACCAAGCAACCAAGCAACCCGGCCAATTCACCGACCAACCAAGCAACCATACAGCAATGTGACGAACGGACAAATGTGGTGTAATAGGACGAAAGCGGAATACATGCTACATAAATAAAATGCGACAACCAATGGGGTAACTAGCGGGTAATAACGCCGGAAACGGCTGCCATTCGAAGTCGCGGTTGATGTCGCCTCGAACTTTGCCGACTGCAGTCACGAACTACATACAATTATAAGAAAAATGCCGCAAGGCGCTATTCAAAGTAAAACCACCATATTTTAGCAGTTAATATTTTTAAGAGTACACCCTATATATCAAAGGATATACATATGTACTTATAATACTTAGTCAGATATGACTGTTTTTAAAGGATAATATGAGATATTAGTAAGAATTGGTGTATTAATCGATCCTTGCATCCTGTAAAGAGCTGAGTTTGTCCCTTAAGTATTGTAGATTGCTGAAATTGAAATTTTCGCAAGTATTTTATGCCTTAAAAAGTCAGAATTCTATGAACGATACGTTACCATGTTTGAAAAGACTGAAAAATAAGGTTGTTACCTTCCATAAATTATTTGAAACTATTCCATAAATTGTTACTATTCCATAAATTATTTGAAACCTATCTTTTGGCTAAAACATCAAACTCGATCTTCCCTTATATTCGAGGGTGTGTTCGTAGAGAATAGTAGAAAGTTCATCAAACCCCGAAAAAAAAACAATGAAAGGTTTATAAATTTCTGAACGGAATTGATAGGGTTCATGAACTCGAGAAAACTCTGGACAGGATTCATACTTACATAATTCATACATAATACCAGGAGATGGTGAACCCGATTCTGAACTGATAAGAGCACGCATCAGCTTCTTTGTAGAATATGGTCAGACCATTGAAATTTAAGTGAGCTCTGCCCAATCCACAAAAAGAGAGACCCCACAATCTGGGCCAACTATCGTGAGATAATCCTCCTCAACATCGCATATAGTATAAGGTTCTATCGAGAGTATTGTGTGAAGGATTAAAGACCACCGTCAACAAACTGATTGAACCTTAACAGTGTGGCTTTTGGACTGGAAAATCCACAACTGACCAGATATTCAACACGCACCAAATTATGAAACAGACCTATGAAAAGAGGACAGCACGGAAAGGAGCTGCCTTTGTGCCGCTATGTATGAATTTGCTATCACCGTAAACTTAACGGCTATCCTTGCCGTTGAGTAATATCCAAAGCTCCGTTAAGATAGGAAAGAACCACTCCGAGCCATTCGATATCAAACGAGGTTTTAGACAGTTCGTCTCCCTATCGTGCGACTTCTATTAAGTAGGCTATTGAGAAGTAAAATTCTCTTTGGATGAACAATGATCAAATTCTACAAGCCCCTCATCATCGCTGTCCTAATATATGGTGCAGAAGCATGGACGATGAGAAGATGTAAAGAGAAAGGTTCTGCTTAAGATTTATGGTCCTTTACTCGTTGATCACGGCGAATATCGCATTCGATGGAACGATGAGCTGTATGAGATACACAACGACATTGACATAGTTTATTGAATTAAGAGAGATAAGGCTTACTTCATCATATCACATGGACGAAAACACTCCAATTGTATTCGACGCCGTACCCGCCGGGGGAAACTGAGGAAGAGAAAGGCCTCCAATCGTTGGAAAGATTAGGTGGAAAAAGTCCTGGCTACACTTGGAATCCCTAATTGAAGCCGAACAGCAAAAAGGAAGCACGATTGGCAGACTGTAGTAAACTCTTCTATAACCGCGTAAAAGTTTCTTTTTATATATGTATTACCTATAACTAGAGATTTATCCACATACAAAATGGATATTATCATAGTTGTCATACCATGTTTTTAGAAAGTACTCTCCTGAAATTAAAAATTTAATGTGGCTGTTAAGACATTACACTGAACTAGACTTAGAAAAACACCTCGGCGCATTAAAAATTAGAAAACGCTCTCCGATTTGTGTAATATTAGCTTCCCTACAGTGGATCTAAAATGCTTCTATACATGGACTAAGCTTCAAAAGAGTTATAAGAATGGGTCAGTCCATGTCGAGTGTCAAAAGTTCACAGTGGCTCGTTGATCATAACTCATCTGAAGCATGATTCATAATACTATAAGGCGAATTGACAAAATTTTTCACTGTGTTAGAGTGCAGTAGTACAAAAATTAGTCGGGCCATTTTCCGATCTCAGATACCTTTCTTGTTGGACAAATCTCTCTAGAGAGACATGCCTCCTGAACAGGGTAAGGTAGGACATGTAGTTTGTAATACCCAGAAGAAACGTGATAACTTGAGCCGATTTAGCCATGTCGCGAACTTCTCTCTCAGTTTTTGAAATATTCTTCCAAAACTTCGAACTTTGCAAAAATTTACATGGACTATGATTCAAGACAGCGCTACAATCTTCGAACAAATAGTAGAGCTTCGGCTCAGCCGAAAGTAAGGGGGTTTCTTGCTTTACCTTCCCGTTGTGAAGAGATGCATGGATCTCAAACGTAAAAAGAAGTTTAACAAGCATATTTCGGACGCCCTCAAAAATAGCGAATTTATTCACACGATATGTCAAAATACAAAAACAAACACACATATGTACATACTTATCAACATTTCATACATATGTACCTTTATTTCGCTTCAAAAATAAAAAATGTAAACGCTTTTTTTCGAATTACACTTCAAGTAAATAAAATTGTGAAAATAAAAAACTGAAATCAGGATCTTCACATCGACAGATATATCACTTGAACATCATTTGGAATTTGAAAGCTGTGCTCACGTGCCGTTGCAGGATTAGCACGCTGCACAATCAAAATACCTATCAACAAACAAGCGGCACACGCTCCGCTCATACACATACACACACACAAAAACGCACTCAGCCAATCAAATGAACGCAACGCGCACTTGAAACAAAGAAACTGACTACACACTCGTCTAAGAACCACCAGCAAAAAGTAACAGTGTCAGGACTTATGATGGACGTTTCGTTGGTTACACGCCACTCAGCCACTCGGCACTCGCCGGCACTCACCCGCTTCACTTGTCGCGCACACATTGACTTACCGCTCACTGCACACGAAAGCACATAAATAAATATCGCTTTCGGCCAATTTTCTGCTCATTCGAATGCGAATCTCGAGCTTGCCGCCCCTCGTCCGCTTTTTTTGCGATGCTAATCTGAGACCAAACGCTACAAAATATTTAACAATTAAGTTGCGCCACGCGGCGGCCTGTTGCCGGTTAAATGCTGCGGTGCCATGTGACAAACAGTCGAAGCGTTATCGCCTACTTCTGATCACATGTCATCATTTGTTTGTTTACACGACGAGTGTATAAATATCCGAGGGTAAAAAACCAGAGCTAAGTGGACGTATCGAAGTAACGCTGTACGATTGCGATCTTGATATGCATAAACAGTGCGCATATGTGTATTTATATGTGTGTGTGACCATGTTTATCCTTTGTAAAAATCTTTGGAACGCCTAAAATAGCAAACGAGATATTAGTTCCCACAATGGAAGAGTGTTTAGAGAGCGAGAGTGAATTTTCTCACCTAAATCCATGCCCTAAATGTGCTCCTAATTGTGCGATTTCAATAAAAGTCAAGTGTGTGAGATATTGATATGGATGTTGATAACTATATAATTGTTTGAGAACTCTTTAATTGACTTTCGTTTTGATTCACACACGTTCAGTTCAAATTTCAGTTTTTATGGAATTAACTCGCTTGTACTAAAAACATTTTATACGAGTACGAAGTTTCCAAATTACCAAAGTTCTTATTATATAGTTTAGGTTAGGTTAACCTGGTAGGCCAGTAAGCCACGCATAACGCAGACCATTTAGTATTCCCATCATGTTCCTCAAGTCTCTTCTATCGAGTGCCAATAAGAATTTTAAATCATAAAAAAACATTGTAGAACCATCTCTGTAGAACACTTCAGGTAATACTGGGCGCTATCACGCCATACATAGAGCTACTGGTCCTTAATAATGGCAGTTCGGAGGTTCAGTTTAGTTTGAGGTGTCATACAGAATGTCAACGCTTTTTTAAGAGCGACCTGATATCTACCTCTGATACTTCGTCTAGTCCCTTGAACTCCGAAGCTCCCACATGCTTAAAACGAGTTGTRGATAGTGCTGCATACAGGTATTGAAGTTGTTCCAGCGTCTCTCTCATGTCAACTTATCTACACTTTCCGCATGTATCTGTTAAGAGGCCAACAGCTGTCCGGCAGTCCTTTCGAGGCCGTGTGAGTAGAAGGAAGCGAAATATCTGAGGTGGTTCTTGCACATGATCTTGCCGATCCTGCATGTATTTAAGGCATTCCGTCTCGCCTGTCAGCCCTTTCGGAAACTGCGTTGTCTATCGTTTTTAGTGACTTTGGTATTAGATTTTGTTTTTTAGCCAGACGGATGGCACTTTTGACAATCGCATCAGCAGTTTCGTTTTCGAGAACTCCCTTGTTGCCTGTAACCCAGTATATAAGCAGTAGCTTTCCGTAAGCCGCTACATCTACCTGCTTCTCTGCTTCCAAAGCCATTCTCTCATGTAATGCGATGTGAGTTTATTATTTAATTGCTATCGAGGTATGTATACATTTATTCTTTTTATGTTGTTTCCTGCGTATTTAGCTCATTTAGTCACTTTCCTAATTGCGAAGACTTCCCCCTAGAAGATACGGAAATTTGAAGAGTCGCCTGAGGTCCAGCTCTTGACAATAGATTCCGCCACCCACATCATACATACTTAGATGTTGTAAGTTCCGTAAAACACTTTATGTAATAAAAAAATAGGTTTTCCTACAGGAATTTGTCAGTCAAGAAGGAAGTGTTGAGTTGTATCCACTTCATCCAAATAGCGTCTGGTAGAACTCCCAGTCTAACTGCGTGTATGCCAATAGAGCAATGGTCATTTAAAAGACACTAAGGAGAGGCTAGCCTTACTGAGGGCAAATACAAAGACTTTTGCAACAGCGCATATACCGATGGTACTGGCCATGCTATATTTCCTGCGATTCCGCAGTGGCCTGGCATCCATACCAGTCTTACAACAAAGTCACTTCGCTTCAAGCTTTGACACGTCCTCCAGCGGCATCTTTCCACCCACAACTCCCTCGCCGGTATATGGGCAGAAAAGGAACCGCTGCAGTTCAGTTTTGACTACTCCATGATCCAAGTGATTCGGTAGAAAGTCAAAGTGAGTCAGGATTTCCAAGTTCTCAGACACGTGTTCTCTTAGGACTCCAGATTCTCTAAGTCTCGTAGCAACTTTCGCAGCCATACTCCTTCCAACGATGTCTACGGCCAATATGTTCAAGATAGCGCTAAGTGTCATAGTTGGAGTGGGATTTAGTGCACCACACATGCTATGTGCTCTGCTCATTGAACGCTCACGAGTTTCTTTGCAAATGTGGCCTTTTCCACAACCCTCCATCCCATAAAAACTACATAAAACATAGTGGGTTTGACTATAGTCTCATAGAGCCAGAGGACTACTTTCGGTGAGAGACCCACCTTTTGTCAAAGGCTCCTCTACAGCAGTACAAGTCAATCGATGCCTTTTTACTCTCTCTTCGATATTTGTCTACCTTTCTTATCGTCGCTTACTAAGAATTTTGACAGCCTTAGCTACGCACACTGCAGTTTTCAGAATCTCACACACTTGAGGTAAATTTTGTTTATTCACATGTAATTGTTTATTAAGATTAGCAACTATCTATAACGGTATAAACAAAATAAGTACGCTTACGACTTCCACCATTTCGAACGGAACGGAGCGGAAAACGGAAACGTTGCGGTTTGACGCTATCGCACGAAACTCGTACTTTTCTGTTTCGTTTGACAAACATCCTTTCGGAAAGTTTTCTTTTCATGCAAAACTTTGAAAAGAAAAATACTTTAAGACAATGAGCTTGCGTTTGTGGTGAAGTGTCTACAAGCGGATACTTATGTATATACACTTACTCATATGTGGGAAGCCACGTACGAGTATGCGAGTTGAAAAAAGAAAGAATTCCGTTTGGCTGTCTGCGCTCGGCTGCGGCTTACACTCGAGTTTACTTAACACTTCCTTTTCCGGTTAAATGCTGTCAGTGAGAGATTTTTGGCTGTCGCTGTCTAACTTGTACTCAGTTTCCTCTATATGTTGCTATGGCACTTGATTTTTTAAGTTTTTCTGGTGTTTTTTCGCTGTTCTTTGGATTGTATTATTTTCTAAGCATTTCTTTGCAAGACAACTTTAAATTTTACCTTCGCGAGCTTAATCATTTACCATTTTGTGTATTATGTTGAAAAGAAAGCAGTAAAGTAAAAAAGTTTTCACTCATTTGCGTTGATTTGTAGCTTGATTTCTTCAATTCGCCAAACTTTAGATAGTGACGAAATGAATGAACAACGGCTTTTAGTTTTTTAAATGACTCTTTCTCCTCACTTCCATTGAATTCAATTCGAAAGCCTTGTTCTTACTTTCATGTAACTTTTGTGACATGAGCGCAGAGTTGGAACAAAGCGATGAGAATAGGATAGGATAGAACAACACGACTATAATCCGAGCTTCAAACTTTTTATTACAGACATTAACTTTTTTTATTACAGACATTAAGACTTTCTTTTAAGAATACCAAATTTTGCTGCTTCGTACAAAGAAGCTTCTTTGAATCAGTTAAAATTTAGGTTATAGCTGTTTAATATGTTAACGACACTATGATTATTGAATTTTAGTCTGAAGAACCAATGTCTGTTAAGCCCCCTTATCTTGTAACTGGTGTCCATTTGATGTTATTTGAACCAACTACTTAAATAATAAGCTCACCTATTATCCATATCAGTATTTCCATACTGAGGACTGAGCTCATAATAAGTATATTCCTTGAAAAGGTTTAAAGTGTGAATATTTGAATCTAGTCATCACAATACATAATTTCAAAACAATCTTCAATTATTCTTCTCGTATCATTTTCTGTTTTCTTCCCTTCTTCACACTTTTTAAACAGAAAGTCCTCCTTTCATGCCTTTTCCAATATAACTCACCCATTGAAGAACATGGCCAAATGTCTTGGTTTCATGCTGAATTTCACTATGCGGTGGAAAGAATGAAGTGATGTAATATGGCTCTTCTCCCAAAGGACGGTATTACCGAAAGGGTAAACTTCATCAAAAAGTTCAAGGTTATGAGAAGAATGGAATGATTCCACTCTTAATCTACTGCTTAGCGATAGTAACGGGTGATTTTTTAAGAGCTTGATAACTTTTTTAAAAAAAAAAACGCATAAAATTTGCAAAATCTCATCGGTTCTTTATTTGAAACGTTAGATTGGTTCATGACATTTACTTTTTGAAGATAATTTCATTTAAATGTTGACCGCG